>NW_023458956.1:71235-87379 GCF_013731165.1 Rhagoletis pomonella
GAATTGGTAATTAAGTTAAATAATTACAATTTTTCAGAAACAAAATCGAAAGGCGACATATAAAAAAGCACGCAAAGAAGAAATGTCTGGCAACACCAGAAAAGTTTTGAGACGATTTTGCGACGACTGCTAGAAAGGGGTGCTCACAGTTTGATGCTAAAGATGTCTCAAAATGTAGACGTCTACATTTTCAGACACAATTTGGAACGAACTGTGAACACCCCAAGTGTTCGCCTATGTTATGTAGAAAAAATTCTCGCTGTTGTTCGTACTCATATATACTATGCAACTTATAGCTGCATTTGTGAAGGCATGATGTTGAATCATTAGTACCCAAACAAACTTTAAGCGTGTAGGGGGGCCTTATTGATGCATATTTCACCACTGGTGTATTAAATATACCAACCAGTGTTACCACTAGACAATATTTTTAGGAACAAAAAATCCTACCAAATCAGTTTCCAAACTACCTTATTTTATGTCTAAAATGTAAAAAAAATACAATCGATATAAACATTTTATATTTGGTAACAAAAAAATTTTATTACTGTGCTCGCGCAATTTTATTTTTATTTATTTGTTTTCATTTAACCATGATGCAATAAAATTACGGAATATCAGCAACATAATCTTAATATTTCGGTACGAGTTTTAGGCCATTTTAGCACGCTTTCAGTACGCTTTTCTACTTTCACATCACCATTGTATTACCGCCATCCGACAAAATTTATTTAAAATTTTTACAAATGTTCTAATAAACGAATACTATGCAACAACAGCTCAATGCGTTTTTGACATTCGAACAGCCCTGAAATGAAACTACCAATTTATCAAAACGGCAACACTGATAGCAGCTCTACTTGCGGTATGTATAATAAGCTCATATAAAAACAGGCAGTGTATTATGTACACACACACTAGCTTTGTTTCTTTACTTTCCTAGCAGATCATTATCAGGAAGAAGAATGGGAAGAATTACAGAATTACGCTCACAGCGAGTGAAATATAGAAAAAGTCAAGAAACCCAAATTAGCAGAAACTAGCTAGTAAACACCTGACCGATGCTTTTGACAACAGAACATATGTATTTGCTGCGAATTTTTAATCGCATTTTATGTTTAAAAATTGTTCACAAATACTCAGGTTTTGCCACACTTTATCAAATTTAATAAATCGCCCATTTTTATCAAAAAATACAAAAATATCTAGAAGAAGCAAATCAAAGTAGCTGTGCCTAATCTCTCTAATGTTGGAGCAACAGCTGAATTTTTCACCGCATAACGTGAAAATTATGTGTTTCTTGTAATTTGCTTTTGTAATTTTTTACTTATATTCGGCTAACACTACCTTGTGTAAATGCGCCTATCTGTAAAGAAACAAAGCTACTGTGTGGTGTATTCAATATTCATTTTTTGGTGAATTCTTTGGTCCACTGTCAATTGCTCTCAGAATTTGTGATGTGCAGAGTCGCTACTTTTAAGTATTGATCGATACTCGGTACCGATTTAAAAAGTATCAAATACTTTCGGTGCTCGGTACCGAAATCTTGGAATTTCTAATAAAAGCGCGCAACAGCCAAAAATATGAGTTATATGTACACATACATATAGTGTCAGCTATTAAAAATAAATAATATTGTCACCAGAACTATTGCAATTGGAAAGACGGTTGTGATAAGTAAAAGAAGGCGAGAGTGTGTTTTGCGACATCAGTATCAGGGCGAATTTAATAAGGTGGTGTTACCGGCGCATCTGAATTTTTCGCCGTGGAGGACATTACATCAAAATTACGTGTTTGTTGTAGTTCATACTAATGACAGTATGAATATCTGCATATCATTTGTAAGTGTAATTTTTTACTTATGTACGGCTAACACCACCTTATTAAATTCGCCTTGATCATTATTAATTGCCTGCCTTGTTCGACGCACACATTATACTTGCTTCACTTAACTACATACATACAAACACATTGCTCATCTCTTGAGAAATGACCGTCTTATTTGTACATTTTGGGTTTTTAGGCGATGTCTTATAAAATATCAATAATTTTTACCCCCAAAAGTAGCGTATGTCCAGATAGGTTCTTTTCCCTTTAAAGCCACATTTAATTGGATTCTTAAAAAATATTTTAACGTTTAACTAGCCAAAGATGTAGTTCAAGATGCCCCTATAATAGAATCTTAATTAAAATATAAAACAATTTCAAAGGAAACTGATTTTTTTTTTTTAATTCAAAGTCAAACCATCTAAAGTGACTTAAGCTACTTTAATTGAACGGCACAGATATAATGACGAAAGTTTAGTGTGTCGAATCGGTATCGGGTACCGAAAAGGAAGTATTGGGTACCGAAATTTTTTTTCAAGTATTGGGTACCGAGAATTCAGCATATCACTACTCAGAATGTCGCCTGAATAATTTTAACGACATTTGTTAACGTGGAGCTATTTGTGAACCAAATGATCAGATTTGTATCAAAATCCATAATTTTACACCAATTTATACACCAGTGTGCTACTTGAGCGGCTACAAAACTCGGCGCTGCCTGAATATCATTGAAAAATATTAATCTTGGTAAATTCGGGGTCCACTTGAGGAAGCACCATATGTAAGGTAACCTCCGACAATCTGACGGAGCTGTATTCAGTGGTTTTTGATGCATTGCATTTGCAGTATATGCATCAGTGTTATAAAAACAATGTATATCGAAATGCACGCATTTTTTTCATAGATAAATGCAGAAATGTTTATTACAGAAGTTGCTGTTACAAATTTTCGTCCACGAGGCGAAGAAATTGCTTAAATGTTCAATTTTCTATAAAAAAATTATTGAAAAGCAAAAAAAAAATTTTTGTAACGCAAATAATTTTATTGTATAGTTTAATGTCTTTTAAAATTGCACCCAAAAAAAAAATTTCTTTCGGACACTTACTTTCAAAGGAAAATAAAAATTTCCAAAACACTGAAAAAATGTTCAACTGTTGATTAAAAAAACTATTTGGAATTTTGCAACAAATTTTACACAGTATACTATTCGACTATAAAACTCGGCGCTGCCTGAATATCATTGAAACATATTAATCTTGGTAAATTCGGGGCCCACTTGAGAAAGCCTTACCCATATATGGTCCTGTAATGTGATCAAAGCATACAATTGCAACCCTACAAATTACTACAAATCACTTTGTATGAATTCCCCTTAAGCTAATCTTAAAATTAAGAATTTACGATATTAAAAATGCAACACTGTTGTATGTACAATAGCAGCTAGGTTTAAGGTAAAAGTGAAAAATAAAGAAGCGTCATTCTTGAACAGAAACTATATTTTTGGGACTTGGCTGGCTACACGCCATTTTGAAATCCAGCGGGCGTGCAGCAATTTATATAATTAACTAGCTTATACCCGCGGGTTTCACCCCGCGCTTTTATACAAATATGAAAAATAATTTAATGATGTTAGATTTATTTCTGTGCCCATTTCGTTATAGCTCGTTATTTTTTAAGCGAGTTAAGGTATTTAGGCCGTTTAAAACTATGAAATTATAAAATCTCGTCTGCGCGCTAGGCATACGAAAGATATCAATCCCTCTAAGTTTACCTTAAATTGGTTCCAGGTATACGACGCGTGAACGTGTAACCTTCTTGCAGGTGCCACGGCGGGTTCTAATATTTCCTACTCAAATTTAGTAACCTGGCCTTGATAAAATACCACTTCTCATTACTGTAGCAAATGCCTCAAGAGAGCTTTAGATTATAAGGCCGAACCCGGCTCTCCCTTTTTCATTTAATGAAATTTATTCTGTCAGTGCGGCACTTATAAAATAAATCTCCATAACAAATTTAAAATACTTCGAGGGATTTTCTATCCTTCCAGAGATATGTATTAAGAAGTTTTTAGTATGTACGGGAGGCGACATGCCTCCTTTTTTAATAACTCACATTTTTTCCATGAGCAATTGATACATTTTGCATACACAACTCCATACCAAGTTCCAGTATTCTTCCACAAACACTTCCAGGGATATGTGGCAAGAAAAAGTAAATTTGTACTGGAAGTGCCACGCCCCATCTTCTTATAACCCTAATCTTCTTCCATGAATTTAGAATTAATTTTACACACCCCAGTACCAAATCCCAGTACTCTACCATGAACACCTCTAGAGATAAGCAGTACAAAACAGTAAATTTGTACGGGAGGAGCCATGTCCCCTTTTCGAATAACGCAAATTTTCTCCATGAGTATGGAATTACTTTTGTATGCACATCTCGGTGCCAAGTTCCAGTCCTCTGCAATAAACACCTCCAGAGATATGCAGCATGGAAAAATCAATTTCCAAGGGACTTGCCACACCACCTTTTCCAATAAATCTCATTTTTCTCCATGAGTATGGTATTAGTTTCACATACATACTTACATATGTATTTCCATACCAAGCTTGAGTGCTATACCCCAAACATTTGAAGAGATATGCAATATGAAACTTTCAGTCAGGTAGGTGCTACGCCTCTTTTCCAAAAACGTCCATTTTTCTCAGTGAATATGAACATGATTTCACACAGTGTTGGCAAACTGTTAATCTGATTAACGAGTAAAATGTTAACCGCGTTTGACAGTTAAAATTAATTAGTCGTAATCAACTGTACAATTAATGATAACATTTTTTTAATCGTTAATCGCTGGCTGCGATTACGTTTAATTAATTTAAGACATTAATCATTAATCCAAATGAAAATAAGATCTGATTAATTTGTCTAGTTTGTCCGAGTTTGAAACCAACACCAGTTATAGTAATTATTTTGTGTTTTACGCTTATAAAAAGCACATAATATAAAAAAAATTATAATTATTGTTATTAGTGATACATAAACTGGGAACTTTTACAAACCTAGTTTGTAAAACGTTTGTTGGTATATATCTTAATTAAAATGCACACCAAATTGCTTAGATTGATGAGGAAGCCCGACAGCCATACCGGATTAACTTGCTTTGTGTGCACAGGGAAATTCCAGCATAACTTAATTAATCACCAAACCTACTTGATCAAATTAAGAGTTAATGATTAAAAATTAATTTTTTAATCGCGATTACGATTAACTGCTTAGTCAATCGATTAATGCCATCATTGATTTCACATACATATCACTATAACAAGTTTCAGTTTTATCCCACAAATACTTCCAGAGATATGTATGTAATATGAAAATTCCAATTTGTATAAGAGGGGCCTTGAGTTATCGGACTCACTTTCAGTCTAAGACCATCCTTCCGAAATCCGAAGTAAGTGTACTAAATTTCGTTCTGATCGGAAAACCGGTTAAGCAAGTAGCCTATTTTTCAATCCAGGCCATAAACCATCTTTGAGCAAAATTTCATTTTCAAACAGGTGGCAATTCTTAAACTTCTTTCCAGTCTAGGTCATAAGCTATCTGTGTGCAAATTTTCATGCAAATCATTTCAGTCATTTACGCGTATTAATTTAATTAAACTTTCCTAATACGTGATAACTCTTAAAATAGTAGCCTAGGTCATAGGACATAGGTCATAAGCTATCTCTGTGCGAAATGTCATGCAAATCTGTTCAGTCGTTTCCGCTTATTAATTTAATTAAAACTTTTTTAACAGGTGACAACTCTTCCAAAAAATTAGCTTATTTTCCACTATAGGTCATAAGCTATCTGCTTGCAAAATTTCATGCAAATCCGTTCAGGATAAGCTATCTGCTTGCAAAATTTCATGCAAATCCGTTCAGACTTTTCCGCGTATTAATATAATTAAACTTTTTTAGCAGGTGGTAACTCTTAAAAAAAAGTAGCATATTTTTCAACCTAACTCATAAGCTATCTGTGTGAAAACTTCCATGCAAATCAGTTCACTTATATCCGCGTGTTAATTAAATTAAACATTTCTAACAGGTGGCAACTCTTAAAAAAGTAGCCTACTTTCTAGCCTAGGTCATAAGCCATCTGTGTGCAAAATTTCATGCAAATCCGTTTAGTCGTTTCCGCGTATTAATTTAATTAACTTTTTTAACAGGTGGCAACTCTTCCAAAAAATTAGCCTATTTTCCACTGTAGGTCATAAGCTATCTGCTTGCGAAATTTCATGCAAATCCATTCAGTCGGTTCCGCGTATTAATTTAATGAAACTTTTTTAACAGGTGGCAACTCTTAAGGAAAGTAGCCTATTTTCCAGTCTAGGTTATAAGCTATCTGTGTGCAAATTTTCATGGAAATCCTTTCAGTCGTTACCGCATATTAAATATATTAAACTTTTTAACAGGTGGCAACTCTTAAAAAAAATAGCCTATTAACCAATCTGGCCCATAAGCTATCTTCCTACCAAGTTTCATGCAAATCCGTTCAGTCGTTTCCACGTGATGATTTCCCAAGCATCCAAACATACAAACTTTCACATTTATAATATTAGTAAGAAGTAAGATATCCAAGTGCCCGCATAGGAACATCTTTGCGGTGCGGTATTGCCGCCCTCCAGGCAGCAGCACCCAAGGCTCAATGCAAGTGAGCGTTGGCCGGTATCAGCGCCGGCGGAGCACCAGGGCTACACGTGGAATGCGGCAGTACAGGTACGCCCCCGAAAAAAATCATGATGAGGAAAAATTCCACATCACATGGCGACCGTGACAGGACCATTCCGGGGAAATGGTGGCCCGTTGGCATAAAGCTAATCAAAAAATTTTAAATAAAATAAAATGAATTTAAATTGATTTCTACTTAAAAAAAACAGTATCGGTGGTGGTTACAGCTACTATAGCACAAATTAATGCAAAAATTACAAAAAAAATATAAAAAAATTTTTTAAAAGTACAAAAGAAATATAAAAACATTTCAAAAATAAAAAAAAAAATCGGTGGTACCAAATTTAAAAAAAATAAAGAAACTTTTGGACAAAAAGGTAATGGCTAAAAACCAAAAATAATTAAAAAATAAAAAAAAGGTGGTACCAAATTTTCAAAAAAAAAATACTTTAAAATTTACAACAAGAAGAAAAATAGCGATGGTTTGTAGTGAAACTTTTTTAAAAATGGAACAATTGCATGAAATTGCGAAAATGAGTACAATACTAACCAACCGCAATAAAGCTAAAATTTGTTGCAGGTGCTGTACCAAAAGTTACGACAAGCCCCCACTGCACCGTAACAAACGCTATATATAACGGTGTGTGAAACCACGCTAAGCCGCCACTGAAGTGTAACATCGTTACATAGCGGTATGCAGAACCACCATAACTAGCGCTGAGCCGTGGCGCGATATGGCAGCAACAACAGCATCAAGGAGTCAACATCAACGAGTAGCAGTTTGCAGCTTTTGGGTATGACGTACTATTTGTGAAAGACCACCATCATATTTTTCTTAAATTCATAAACATTTTATAATAAATTCAAAAACTTTGCATTAAATTCCTTTAAAACTTTGCTAAAATTTTTAAAACTTAAATATTTTCTGAAACTGTGGATTGTATTCTCAAACAAAATTTTAAATACCTGCTGTACTTCACTTGTATTACATACATACATTCATATAACTTGCATTTATAATATATACATACATTTCTATGATTATATTCAAATTTTCATTATTAAACAATACGCACACTTCCGTCTATACATATGTATATGTTACTGTTTTTTCTTATGGAATTTCAGCTTCAGTGGTACAGTCATGTGCAAATACTAATACATTGAGAAAAAGGAATTGTTTCGACATCTAAAGATATTTAGTTCCCGAATTTTATATACACTTTCAAAAGTCGCTTTAATATTTATTGCACGTATTTATATATGTAAGTTCAAAACTCTCCATATTCTGATGAACTTAGAAAACTGCAAGAAAACGTGGTAGTTTCGGTGCCTAGTGGAAGACGTCTTAAAAAAGAAGCAGACCAACCTTCATGAAAGAGAGAACGCGAAAAGCTAAAAAAAGCTAGCTATATAAAAGGTACTGTTTCAAAACTCGCTATATTAAATTTTTATATATACAATTTGCAAAAACTACCACACTGCGATTTTTTTTTAATGTTATTAGGCTCTTCTTTATCACAATTTTCAGATAATAAAAAGAAATGTACAATTTGGATGTTACTTGTTGTTGTAGACTTTTTTTTTAATTTATGGCTTACTATTATAAAATCACATAATGCTATTTGCAAGTGGACTACCCATTTCATGAATTAAAAAATGGTTCCGTTCATGCATAATTCGCGAATACATGAAATGAAGTGTTTTGAAAAAGTGGCAGCGCACCAGCGAAAAACTAAACAGTAGGGTTGTGGTTTTTTTTAGTACTTCTTTAATTTAGAAATGTCGTTGGTACCAGGACAGGTATATGTTATATTTAAATTGAGTTTAGTGCATTTGAATTTCTTCTATTTGAATTTCTTTAATATTACAGCAAATCCTCGTAACTTTTCCAGTGTTTTAAGTCATGGTTATGACACTACATGCTTTTGATCTAAAAACTTCATGACCCTAGTAAACAGCTGTTTATTAAGCTTGGCCTTGCCGGACTTCCACTTCATGATGTCATTAAATGGTGCCCAAATTCATTGTTAAATTTCGTGTATAGTTGAATTCATGATATGAAATGATTTCGTGAATTTGCCTACGCATAAATGTAGTAACTATTAGCTGTCGATCATTTACGTTAATTACACAGGTTTACAAAAAAAAAAGTGTATGCATATTAAACCAAACCTATATATCCCTATGTTATTCGACATGCTGAATGCGAATCCGAGGTCCGTTATCCTCCATCACGTCAGGTTCGTGGCCATTTGAAGGTCAAGTAGGGGAAAATTCATTGAATAAACCTGAAAATTCAATAAAATTCATCGGAATTTGTCCTTGGGATGACCTGGGCATGAATCATGAAGATGACCTTGAGGAATCAAGGGACCTCCATACTCGGTTTCAGTGACAACAAAAACAAATTTTTATTTTTATTTTTATTGAATACATTTTATGTCCTATTTGACCTTCAAATGACCTCGAAGCTGACATTATGGAGGTTAACAGACCTCGGATTCGGGTTCAGCGAATGTAAAACCTTATGTATATTAATTTTCAGGTTTATTCAATGAATTTTTCCCTACTTGACCTTCAACTGACCACGAACCTGACGTGGTGGAGACTAACGGACTTCGGATTCGCATTCAGCGTGTAGAATAACATAGGGATATATAGGTTTGGTTTAATATGCATAAGCTTTTTTTTTTTTGTAAACCTGTGTTATCAAATTATGTGATACATTTCACGTTATACTCGTTGGAGATTATGTAAAAAATCTGAGATTGCCTTCAGTGTCGACTTTATTTTTACTATGAATACGCCCCATCATATTCTCAACAGTTTGTAATGATATTCTATTTCTCTTTTCATATCGGATCAATTTTAAATCTGAAAATTTACGCTCTGCACCTGCAGAGCTATTTATGAGGCAAGTAAAGTAAATTAAAAATGAATGAGTCAGCTCTTTATACATTGTTCATTTAAAGCATTTTTCTTTAAGCTTATTTGACCCCAAAACGTTTCAATATTTTCGATCACAATTTAAAAGCTGCCACCGCATACATACATAAATATTTTCTCTTTAACATGTATCAAAATTTGTACTATGTGCAAAATTTAAGTATCTCGCGAAATGAGCGAAAAAATAAAGTATCTTCCGAAAATTTGCACAAATACGTATCACTTTTGAAGTATATGGATCAAAACGGCAACACTGATTGCATCTGTTTATCGCATTAGCAAACAATATTTTGTAAACATTTTGAGTGAAGTTTGCGAGGCACTCACCAATATATTAAGGGGAGAAATTCCCGCGCTCACACCTGAAAAAATTCAGCGAGTTGTCCGCACTCTCAGAAAGTGGGATTTCCCAAGTTGTGCGGGCGCTGTCGATGGTAAGCAGGTAGCAATAAAATGCCCGCCAAACAGTGGAAGCCTTTTTTATAACTACAAGGTAAGGTCCTAAAGAAAAATTCTTTGTTTCCTTTAATCCCAAACTCGACATAGGGCACCTGTTACACATTCACGTCATCTGGTTTGCTTTCTGGCAATCGCTTTGAGCTCCTTCCAGCTTAACACCAGTTTCTTTGCAATCCTAAGATGGCAAATGTAATCTTAATCCTATGTGCTCTGATGTGCTCCGCTCCATGGCCTTCTTTGCAATACTGCCATCATTTTTACACAAATTGTGGGTTTTCACTTCCACACTCTCCAAATCCAGAGGCTCGATGCTTTTCTCAGCCACTCCTCATTCGAAATTGTTTTGGGCCCAATAATGTGAGTATTATTCTAAGAAATTTTTTTACGAACACTCTCAGTCGCCTGCTTATTACAGATATGACTTTCCAGGTGGAACGCCCATACAGCAGTATCGAGAGCACACTGGATTTCAGAAGGGAGCTCACTTCGAAACCTTAATTATTGATGTTTCCTTTTTGAACTTTTCGTTGAACTCTGAATATTATTCCAGGGATTCTTCAGTTTGGTACTGATGGCTGCGGCAGATGGTGATTACAAGTTTATATATGTGGACATTGGCGCATACGGGAGCGAAGGAGATGCCGGAATATTTCAGAAGTGCACCCTCGGACAAGCTGTATTCAGTGAAACATTACAATTTCCGGATGATGGGGGGGCATCCTTATGTATTTGTTGCGGATGACGCTTTTGAACTTCACAAACGAATTATGAAACTATTTGTGCCATCAAGAAATAGACAACTAGATGAATCACACCAAATTTTCAACTACAAGATCAGTAGAGCGCGACGATACGTGGAAAATGCATTTGGTATTTGGTATACTCTGCTCTAAGTTCTACTGCCTCTCACGTAAAATGTTTTGCTCCCCTGAGAGGGCACACAAAATCATAACTGCATGCTGCTATTTGCACAACTTCCTTATAAGGACGCAAAAAGCTCAGTATTGTCCCCTGAATTACACCGATGAGTACAACAATTTCGGAAAAGTTAAACCTGGCGAATTTCGCTTCCAAATTCCAGGAAACTCACTTTTTATATCGGAATTAAAAACCTCTCAAGTTGCAAGAATTTCCCTAACTGCTTCTCAAGTCCAATCGCATCTCGTGACATCTGAATGTCGTGATCTGAATCAGTTTTAATAGATTAATTTTTAAATGTTTGCGAATAAGCTTGACGAATCTCCAGCGGTTATTGTGAACTTTACTTCTTTTCGGTGTTCTAATAAATGGGATCGTTCATTTCACGAAAATTCCAACTCCGATGCATTAGTTGATAGCCGCGGTAGTGCTAAACTTACTGTGTGGGTAACACATAATAATTATTGTGTTGAACTTTTGAAGCAAAATATTGGTATAATTTGAGAAATAAAAACACTGTGTTATTAAATAAACCAAATCCACTGACTCAATTCTTTGCATTTCTCTCAAAACATTTGTTTTACAGGTTTCATGAAAAGAGATTCGGCTCTATTGTGAATTTCACATGGACAAATATTCCCACAAATTATAAAGCAAAACAAAAGTAATGTTTCCCAATTTGATTTTTTTTTGCTGGGTAAATTATGGGAACGATTTATTCACATGGAATTGGCGATACGGCTGAATATTTCGGGATTTCTTTTAAAAAAGTAGATTTCAAAAATACAAAATAATCTTACACCAAGATATAACTAAATTCAATATTTCAGTATATTTTTTAACAAAATATTAACTTTATGTAATTAATACATATCCGGAACTCGAACTAAATCTGGCAACTAATACAGGGCCCGAATCGCGGCATTCGATATCGAACGCAACTCGAATCGAGATTTGATTATGAGATCACGACATTCGATAGCAAGTGCACTTCGTTAATTTTAATTGTATTGGGGAGAAAACCACCGCCATTTTGTTAGAGTCGATTAATTATTTCGATCACGAATGCCGCGATTCGGTCCCGGAATTTCGAGCACACTCGAATGTATGTCCGAACAGCTTGAGATGCTGCCAGGCAGGAATTCAGCTCGAAAATGCTTTCAAAAATAAGGCTGAGTGGAAGATCGCCCTATCTCGGCTACTGGTTCGAAAAAGCACTATCTCAGCAAATGGTTGAAGAACGGCGTACCTCAGATTTTGGTTGAAGTGCGGCCTATCTCAGAGTTGAGTTGAAGAACGCCTTATTCAGAAATTGGTTCAAAAAGCCTTTTCTCAAAATATTTTTTATATATCGACAGTTGAGATAAGGTGTTTTCAATCAATTTCTGAGATAAGTTGTTCTTCAACCAAATTCTGAGGTAGACCGACCTTCAACCAAATTCTAAGATAGACCGTCCTTCAACCAAATTGTGAGGTACACTGTTCTTCAAGAATTTTCTGAGATAAGGCGTTTTCAACCACAATTTCACCAATTTTCTCTGCGGACGACTGCAGTGCTGCAAGATTACTTTCATTGGAGCGTCTTTTTGAAGTAGTTGGTGTTGGAACCTGATAAGAGCCAAGGGATACATACTTAAGTGCTTGTGTTTATTTTTAAAAATAATTATCAGTTCTTAAATGACTTTACTTACATAATTCACGGTGGTCTTGAACCAGTCTTAAGTTTTATAAAAGTGTGTCTAAAATCGGCTTTCACAGCCTTTCTCTACATCATTTGTAGGTTCAAAATCCATCGAGATCAAAATCGTAGCTGTTCCTTTTTTCGAGATATGTATTCTCATTTTTATATTTTACTTTTTAAACGCAATAATCCTTGTTTTTACTAATAATTATCATTTTAACAACGCAGGAATCGTACACAAATTTGATATAAAGGTTATTACATATATGCATATATAAACCTACATATATTATATCGTCGACCGCCTATCTTAAGGCACTCAAATGCGAAAAAACGGTTTTACTTTGAAGGCATTGCCTTAATAGGCGGTATTTTCTCTAGCTATCATGTTACAAATCTGTTGCTTTAATAACGATTTTATAATTTGTATGCATAAATCTCGATGCATGCAGTTCAGGGTTACCAAATCTCATTTTTGCCGCAACGGCGATTTAGGCGGTCCGGTCAAGTTAGATTTTCAAGGTTGCAGTAACTCGCATAAAGCTGAAAATTGGTACGAATGTTACCAACATCATTACAAATGAAATGTGAAAATTCCTTACCGATCCCAGATCTGTAAAAAAAATTATTCAAGGTCAAATGTCACATAAATTGATGTTTACAATTTTTCAGCTTAACCGTAAGGTTTATCATAAAAATAGGTTACACAAAAGTGTAGATCATGCAATTATCTCTAAAATCCGTTATGACACTTTTTTCCTAAGAGTCACCTGGGATATAACGACTCGATCGACATCCATTTTGTAATAATTCATTTAACTTATAAAACACTTTGAATTGAAGCTAATTTTTTAACAGGTGGTAGTATAAAAGATTCAGTCTGTATGGCGGGTGACACGGGCCCTTTTCCAAGAACACACATATTTTCCATGAGTATAGTATTGATTTCATATATCTCCATACCCAATTCCAGTACTCTACCACAAATACTTCCAGAGGTATGCAGTATGAAAAATTCCGTTTGTATGATAGGTGCTACGCCTTTTTGTCTAATCGGGATAAAGGCTACCCTATTTTTTAAGTTGGGCTAAATGACACTGGTATGCGAAATTTTATTAAGATCGGTTGAGTAGTTAAAGCGACAAAGCGTAACAAACAAACCTTTCGCATTCATATCAGTAAGGATTATCCAGTACTGATCATTAAAATAATTTTTAGAGGTAAGCATTTTTTACACAGACTCAAAAACATAAACACAAAATATTACACCAGGGCTTATGCATTTTTTTACCCTTGATTGGTTGTGCTCAACGAAAATCCAATGTTAAGTAAAAAATTACGCACTGATCACAAGTTTTCTCAAGAAGATTTTTCAGCAATGATAAGTAGCACATTGTCCTTTAACCTAGGATTCTTCTTCTGAGGAATTGAAGAAGTATATTTTATACCCATAAATGTAAAATAAGTACCGCTCAACGACTACCACAAGAAACGCGAAAATCAGTTACAGTTGTAAGCAGCATTTTTTCTCACATTTGGTAATTGGCTCATTTGTTTAATACCTTTAGGTTTGACCGCTCATGAAGTTATACCTTAATAAAAATTAGATTTTGTGCGAGTTGCACTAGAAATTTCCTAATTTTTTCGATTTTAGCAAGTAAACTGGTCACTTAAACCGTTAGTTTTGTTTTGAATAAGTATTCATTGATATTTACACATATAATGATTATTAACCAAGGTATAGAAACCGCACTTGGCAGTGCAGCTGTTTATGGCGGCAGCAATATGCTTGTACGTAAAATGTCCCCGTCTCAAAATATTTCCCCATATATATATGAATTAGACGCAACCATAGGGCTTATAACATTAAAAATTGTTTTGAAGTTAGTGCAATTTCTGGCAAAGTTGACCATTCACTTGACCAGAACTTCATATAGTAGGTTCAACAGATACATAAGTACAAATCGGGGACCAGCCACCATCGCTTAAAATGGTGGTCGGCAGTCGATTTGAGTTACACACGCATGACCGAGACGCAATTATCCTTTTTCGAGTATATGTACTCGTATTGTCGAGTATATGTCGTATTGAGTGCCATAGCGTTGAGCGTTGCGCTTGCCAGCTTTTTTTTTGTAGCTTGTATGTGTTGTTGGCCGCTGTAGCCAAATGATTAGAGGTGTGTTCTACCACTCCGAATAACCTGGGTTCGGACCCTCATCAAAGCAATATCGCAAAAAGTATAGAAAAAAGTTTTTTTTAACAGCGGTCGCACCTCGGCAGGCAATTGCAAACCTCCGAGTGTATTTCTGCCATGAAAAACCTTCTCATAGAATTCATTTGCCTTTCAAAGGCGGCGTAGAACTGTAGCTCCCTCCATTTTTATAACATTAAGACGCATACCACAAATTGCAGGAGAAGCTTGGCCAAACACTTAGAGTGTAAGCGTCAAAATATTATTATTACTATTATTGGAGTATCCGGTTTTACGATTTTTGAAAAGATTAGTGAAGTTACTAAATTTTTTCAGGGAAAGTCAACAGCCGTATTTTTTGCGAGAGACAAATTATCATCCTTTAAAAAAAATTTAATTTCTAAATTACCTGTGCGAAAAAGAAAAGCATTGAATTACCAAATGGAATGTGAAATCTTTGTCAGATTATTTTACGAAGTATTCATAGATCTTCAGAGTTTATAGACATTGAAACACATGATTCAATAATTAAAGGTTTGCTCATTATTGACATTAGACTTTTGACACACACACACGAACCCACACACAGTGCTTTGCTAAGGGAGCCGATTTTGTCAAGAGGGAGCGAGAAAACTGCTTTTTTGAGCAAACCTTTTATTATTGAATCATGATTGAAACACACATTTCAGTCTGTATCTCTGAATGAGTTTTGGGTTAGTTCTAGGAGTGAATACCATCGAATAGCTCTTTCACAACGTATCGTTATGAAACATTGTTTTCAGCTTACAATTATAAAAAAATAAATTGAGACCGAATTTGGATGCTACCCCAGAAATGCGCATACTGCTTTTAGGCATAATACCGAACTATAAAGCAATAATTAATAAAACAGTTAAATATTTTCATTTTTCACATTAAAAGTTATAATAGAAAATATGTATATATATGTACACTTCTAGTAAAAGTTGTTATTCATATTTAAATAGCAGTGATTTTGATGTTTAGTAATTTGATGTGGGGCCCCATAAAATGAAAGGTATTTAGTGAAGGTTCCTTTATATTAAAAGTGTGGGAACAGGTGCACTAGACAAGTACATGAATTAATTGGATATGGCTTTCCAAAACATTAAATATTTTTGTTATTCTTGCCCATGTTGGAGAAGGTTTGAAGTATTTAGTTGATATAACGGGACCATGTAACCACTACGTTCCCATCGTTGGTCCTGAGTAACTCTGAACTTGGTTCACATAACTCACACCTTTATACATCAAGTATTTTATGTATAAATTATTAAAAATAAGAATTATTGCGTTTAAAAAGTAAAATATAAAAATGTGAATATCTCGATAAAAGGATCGGCTACGATTTTGATCTCGATGGATTTTGAACCTACAAATGATGTAGAAAAA
>NW_023458957.1:0-43783 GCF_013731165.1 Rhagoletis pomonella
ACACCATTAATGCTGGCATTTGCATATTTGTGGGCGCGCACACCAGGTAAAAAAGCACCTCTCTGCATTTTGCGTCTGCCTCTATTGTTCCTTTTTTTTAGAAACTACAAACCTTTGATGGCGTAATTTCAATTTTTGAAAGTTTATTAGCGCAATTCCCTAATTTTTGCTGAAACATCTTGTAAAGTTTTGGTTTGAAATGGTTTACTGTTTTTTAGGCAGAAATTAAAGGTAATCTTAAGTTTTTATATGAGAATTTAATATTTTTTTTTAAGTTTCTGCAAAAGTATCAGAGTAGGACCTGAAGTATGCACCACATTGTTAGCAAACATTTCAGAAATCAGTTTGTTTTATATATCAAGTCGAAAAAAGGTCCATCTTATTACAAAGGAGTAGTTGGCTACAGTCTCAGCCGCTCAATGAAGATCAGTACCTGGGAAATCAGAATAAAAGGCATTCCAGTTTTATTTGGAGTTCAGAGTAAGTGAAGCTCTACCAACTTGAACTAAAACATTCGGAACTTTAAATACACTTTGCCTACTATAAAAGATACGTGTATCTCCTGACTCTTTACTTATTTACATAGACGTAATTCATTATCTTAATTATACCAAGAATTGCTCTACGACTTGCAAGTGTATGTAAATTAATGTGCTTTAAACGACTAATGTAAGGATGGAGATTTTACTCTGAATCCCAGTGAAAATCACGCTATGCAAAAAGTAAGAATTTCTCGAAAGCAGCTTAAAAAAATGGCCCGTATTTTACTGGATATCAATGATGGAAAGTACAGGTGGAGAAGGGCTTCGCTTCAATTGTCGTAAAGCGGCACAGAATAGGGGGGATTAAGATGCTTTATTGAACTCAGAGAAGACTATTTAGGCAGTTAAATTATATTGCATTAGTTTTTCCTTAATTTGTTCTGATTCAGTCACCCATTCTGTCGCAGCAGCACTAAAAGGGTTAAGAAACAATGGCTAAGAAATCACCTGCCTATAGATTCTCCGAAGGAACCAAATATCATTTGCCTTGAATTTTCTGTGGCAGACTTATTAAACTCTAAAGAAGAAGTCATCGCAGGACTAGACCTCATTTCGACACAAATTCGCAAGTGATTATTTTGTAAATAAGTGAATGCCCAATATACATAAATATGTATGTATGTACACATAAAGGAAAATAAAGCAATAAATTAAGTATGTGACTCACGAGTGAGCGTTTAGCGCCTATAAACATTCTAACAAATAAAGTGAAAATAAAGAAATTAAATCATATCTACATATTTACTCGTACGTATGCAGATATAAGTGGGGTTGACACAGGCACTGGCAAAAACAGATGCCAGCATGTGGGTTCATTTCCTACACAATTTTATGGCGGAGTACTTCATTTTCGCTGCCGCAGACAGCCAGCAGCCATTAGCTTAACAATTTGTCTTGCCTGGCTATTATTATCCTTATGTTATTGTTAATTTAACGACCAGTTAAGTATTTTTTCGGCAAAAAAAAAAAAACAAAATCCATAAAACTACAGCCAGCAGGCATAAACAGAATCCTATGCAATACAAAAAAAAAAATACGAACAGAACAACGGTGACAACAAGTTTCATGTTTGCATAGATGAATACGAGTGTGAATAAATATTTATATAAGATATGCATACGTAAGTACATAAACTACTTGCATGGCTGCCTTCTTACAATCTTCAATCTAAGTACAGTAACTATGCGTAAGCGTATGTGTCTGCTTTGCTTGAATTCGGAAGATTCCCATAAGGGGGTTGAGTCAACAAAAATATTACAACGCAATAAATGTATCCAAATATGCATGAATAGGGTGACATAAAATCACGCATGGAACCCAAAGCGAAGAATAAGCAATTCAATATTTTTATTGTATAATAATTTTTCGCTTATTTTATGTACTTATGTACATACATGCATACGTATATCTATGTAGAGCCGAATACATACATATGTATGCAAAAGTCTCGTCACCGCTTTGGAAAGCAGCAAATATCCGCAAGCTTAATTTTAACACAACCGCTTATACCTACATATTTATGAATGCTTTCGATGCGTCTCTGAAATTCCCCCCCCCCCCACTAGACGATAATAATAAATATCAAATGAAACGGAAGCAAATCGTAGCATATTGTTAGCAGCGGAAGCGTCTATGAGCCGTGAATTATATACATAATTTTCTTTCATTCGTTTGCTTTCACGAGATTACTGTCTTTGGCCAACCGGAAAGTGGAATTTTCGATGTTCAACGATACCAAAAACTGAAGTCAAACGTTTTCAATGTTCTTCTATTTGGCAATCAGCGCAATAGGCTCGAGAAAGTCAAATAGCAGGAAAAGTGAAAAAAAAACGGGTAATCAAGCAATTGTGACGAATATTTTTTGGCGTTGGAGCATATGTTTGATGTTGTTAGGACAAGCAAGTAGGATTGGGTCGGAAATGGGGTGGGGGGGGAATGTATTAGGCAGATAAATATACATACATACATATATAATATATGTATATGTACATACAAAATTAGTTTCGGTATAACTTTAAAGAGTATAAATACCACACGAAATTCGGTTCCTTCGTTTACCCCACTGTTGTAACAAAGTCACAAAACAAAGCGCATCACTATTGTAATTTATATGCGCAAAGCGAATTGCGAATCAGGATAAATGCATACTAAGCCCTTTTACCTACAACAAAGATATTTTCTAAGTCAAGAGAAACAGTTTAAGGAAAATTTGTGAAAGAATTTACTCCACTAGAGCTAGCCATACCTGATAGTGCCATAGCTAAATAGATGAACGGTAAAATGCCAAATGGAGACATACATACATATTCATTTAAAGTACAAAACAGCGTATCAAGAGAATGCAAATCCTCCTATATGAGAGGGGAGAGTAAAACCTGTCTTATTTCAACATGGCTTTGCCTTTTATCCCTAATTATCTCTACCCTTTATATCTAAATATAAAATGTCTAAGTATAAATAAATATCGATATTTGGATATAAATGGATAAAGCCTGATTTCTGGAGCTTCCGGTGAGTAAATCTCATTTTTGGCACAAATGTTAGTTACGAAGTTTCGCATAACGACGATACGCGGGTTCATACTTTAAACGACGATATATACATAACTTTCACACAATAGCTACACCAGAAGCGAGGAGGATAGTTTTCTAGCCCTTTTCACCACCTATGTATTTCGCAGAAGCAGTGGCTCCGGTTTCAGAAAACCATCACCACCACCATAAATTCGCCGTGGCCATGCAAGACTGGGAGATGAAAAGGCGTTTGTTTACCTGGTCTTCGGCACGAAGGCCAGTAGGTTCATTTGAGCAGTAAAAATCCGCATGAATGGGCAGCGTATAAGTGCCTCTGCTCTAGAAAACCAGGAACTTTTGACTCCAATCCTAACCAGCTTAATGCGGGGAAGCCCAGAATTGGCACAATTCCTCCAGCCATAAAGGTGGTGGTTAAAATACTGACAAAGGTATAAAGGCAGGAATATGAATTTGACCCTAAGGAAATGATCGCCATTCACATAATAATTAAAGTGTACTTATTAATTGGCTTTTAAAGTAGTTCATTTTGCGGCAAGATCCACAACAAGTGAATGAAATTCTTCCTTTTTTCTTCTTTATTAATAAGGCGATATCCTTGGATGGATCGACTTTGCATCTGGTATCAACAATATTTATTAAAATACATTTGATTGACAGAACTTCAAAACCAGTGGCCGAAATGATAAGAAACAAAGTACTGAAGTGCCGGAAGTTCGCCGGCTGCATTGTTAGTTAATTTTCCTGGTCGTCTATTTAATTCCGACAGGGCCCTTATTTACTTTGGAGGACAGAAATTTTCAAGCCAATAAAATTCCTAAAAATGCTTAAAAATGTTTCAAAGTAAATAGTAGCGATAAAATCAAAAGTAAGCATCCGTATGTAATCCTTTTAAGTGGGCAGCAATAAAATTTTGTACCTTTTATGGCTCAATCATAAAATCGCCTAAAACTTGCAAGTGTATTGACTTAAAGCTAAATTGATGGCGCCGCTGTCGTCTTAATATATTTGCTCCCAACAACTTGGGCCACACTGCAATCGAGTTGCTAAGTGGAGATTTTCTCCGTAATTGCTTTACAGCGGCGCATACCAGCGAATGTGCTCGACCATATTATATTCACCACTCTACGCTACAGCATTTCATGCAATTTTTGATTGCTCCCTAATGCCTCAGCACTCAGCACCTGCTTTCTTACGGCTGCTATGTCTACAGTCTGTATGTGTAGCCTTTCTGCTTTATTTGTTGTGTGCGTTGCAATTTAATTTCCCAATTTTTTATGTGTTTTTAATCTATTAAACTTCAATCAACTTCAAATTGCATTTATTACTCCTACTCTCCCAACTACGATCTCCGCTGCTGCAAGGCAAGTACACAAAATTGTAGTGCGCAGGCAAAGGTGACCCCAAAAAAGTGATTGAGAATGCCG
Organism: Rhagoletis pomonella; assembly: GCF_013731165.1. NCBI lineage: Eukaryota > Metazoa > Arthropoda > Insecta > Diptera > Tephritidae > Rhagoletis > Rhagoletis pomonella. The sequence goes on from NW_023458957.1 coordinate 4,501, forward strand.
GCAGAACCAAAAGTCGACATGCATGCCTTGGGATGCGATTGAATGAATGTGCATTAACTACCTCAGTACCATTACTCATTGATGGGGAAAATGTCAATAATTTTTATGAGCTCCATAAATGTATATATGGCAATATGTTGCGCGAATGTCAAATGCTTCAAAGTTGGTGCATATGGGAAAACGGTGATTCAAAGGACGCATGCAGGACTTCATAAAAAGCTAATAAAATTCTGAATACGATAGAGATTTCGAATATAAAAAATGAAATAATAGCACATAAATGAACATACATACATAAACAGTAGATATGTATGCTTTTTAAGATTTTCATGCTAACTGCCCCACAGCGAATTTCTCAAATGCTCCACAAATTCACATACATAAGTAGCATATTGCGTCCCAAAAAGAGAGAAAATATTGTAATAAAAATGAATTTAGGAAAATGAAACATTTCCACAGATTTCGATTATGCACCGAATGAAGTGGATATCAACCGTTCACACACACACACATAAACTCCTGAGTGCATGCCTGAAAATACATACATACATTAGCACATACATACATATACACATAAAAAGAGGATACAACATTAAAATATTAAATGTACTTTTCCTGAAAGCACAACTTCATTTCTTTGCATACCTGCAGGCGCCTTTGCATCCTTTTGCATGCTCACATCTGTGTGTGTGTGTGGGTGTATTAATTCCACTTATATGCCAGTATGTGGTTTTTCCACTTGTCAGCTGTCACTTTCAGCCAATTTTACACAGTTACACGGCAGCAGCCCCTTCAAATCGTCTTTGTGACTTTCTTTTGCCCAGGTGCGTGCTGGGTTGGCTTACTTTGGCGCGCTGCCTTTCTTTGTGCAAATAGCACTTGTGCTTTCTCGGCTTGTGATCTTTTGATTGCTTTGTGCAAGAACATACCTACAAATGTGTGTGGATGTATGTCTGTACAAAATTTATTGCATTTATAAAATGATGCCCTTTTGAAAAGGATAAAAGTCATTTTAAGATTATGCAAACACACATACACAAACACTTAAACAGACAGAATTTGATGTCGTCTTTTTGGCCAGAAGACATTGAAGCCACTACACTCGTACGGCAATTCGGTTGACAAAATGTGATTTTGATTTATCTTTTGTATTTTGCATACTCAACGTCTAAGTGCCTTATGGTTAAACGTGTTTGTGCATGAAATAGACATTTAAATGCATCAAAATTTATTATGTTTTTGTTGTACATGGACACTAGTAAGTAAAAACTGGATTAACATTTTTGGTAATTATTAAACTGGCGATGATATCTGAATATAAGTGTAGTAATACTTCCTTTTTGGAAAATAGTGATTTCAAAAACTCCTTACGGTACCTAGGAAAATATTTCTCCTGAGCCGAGATACTCGTTGAAATGGTTTCACGGAAATTTTTCTGTCCCGTTCAGGAGCATCGACTGGACTGCTGTCATCAAAAGTTTCCTGCGGCATGATTTTGGGCCGCCCACATTCGGCATCAGCCGGCTTAGAGCCACCGTGCTCTGCACAGCTTTCTCACATACTCCATGAATGTGTTCCCAAAATATGATTTTTTTTGGTCATGCTTCACCCCTAGGCATTTTGTAGGCCTTCAATTTGTCACGAGCTGAGGTCCGACCATCATGTTTATAATTGTTTGGATCCATTTTTTGGTGAACCGTGATCGCTCATCCATCTACTGACGCTACGCATAACCTGATTCAGATTCGGCTGCCACGTCGTCCGCGAAGGCGACAAGGAAGGCGCTCTGCGGCGTTTCCGTGCGCAACAGACTGTCGTACGTAGCACTCCAGAGGTCCGGGCCAAGTACAGACCTGTGTGCCACAAATTCGGTATACTCGTTGCGCTTAGCCTCCTAAAGTACCGTCTTGAAAATTTTTGAAATCGCACAAAAACCACGGGCTCCACCAACGTAACGGTAATTCCAAAAAAAACTCAAAGCTAGCTATATCTTAGGGGGAGTATGTTTTGTCCGATTTCAAAAATATTCAAGAAGGTACCAAAGGAGGCTAAGCAAAAAGTGTATAATAAATCGGTCGAGTAGTTTCTCAGATACGCATAATATCATATAAGTGGGCGGTGCCACCCCCATTTCCAAAAATTTCTTGAAAAACCGCTTCTTTGCTAAAGAGTGATTGTATATATCAATTTTGAATAAATATTGATGAATTCCTTAGGCACACTGCTCAAAAAATCTGATCGGACGATACATAAACAATATAAATTCAAGGCCTTATTTAAAAAAAGTCGCCTAAATTCGACAATTTTTATGCGATTGCAATAAATGGGCTATCAGTTTATTTAGAAATAGATTTAAGTTTTTAAAGTACTAGATATTTATTTTGAATTTGTGCAAATCATCGATGGTCAAAATTTAAAAAATGAAGAGAAATATTGGCTTTTTTTATATTACTCGATAAAAATCCAAACAAGCCAAGTCCGACAGTAGATTATTACATACCATTTCAAAGGCCTATATGTTCTCTTCTCAGATCATATTCGATATTTGAAATCGAATCAAAAATAGTTATTCAAAAACTCATAAATGTACAAAATCTTATTTTTTTACCTAAATCGACAGGTCGTGACCTCTAAAAAACTTTTAAAAAATCTATAAAATTAGGCAATAATATTATAATAATATCTTGGAATTAAAAAAAAAAGCATTTTCAATGAGCATCCTAATGTATAACTTTGGAAAAAGTCCAGTGTAAGTAAGATCATTTCTGGTCGTACACCCAAATCTATCGATAGCACTATATGTGGTCTTATTTTTTTTTTTTAACAGAAACGCAAATGTGAACATGTAGATATTTATATATTTCAGCAGATTCTTCCTTGCTTCCTATTTACCTCATTTGGAAGACACGCGAACTACATACAGTTGCAGACGCCATTCTCCTTACAGTTCACATTTCGAACAAATAACCAATTGGAGAAACGTTCATAAAAGTGGCAAAATAATTTATTTGTCGCCGAGAACGGCTGATGCAGCGACATTATGGGCTCGCATACATACTTACTTACTTACTAGCACATCACAGCCCAAAGCCACTAGCGGCAACATTGCGAAAAAATGTGAATCACCTGAGATGATTGCAGCAAAAACGAAGCAACGAAAAAATAAACTTTATACTCGTAGAATGAATAATCCAGAGAGAAAGAGAGCAAGTAACAGCAAACAAAATACTGAATGAAAGATAAAAACACAAAATAAAAGTTGCACGTAAAACAGCGATAATAATATTTTCCGCCATTTTCATATATCCAGCGGTGGCGCGCAGCTTCAACAGCGAGGATGCGCAATCATAAAAGTGCAGCAGCAGACAGACAGACTCAGGCAGTAGATGAAATGTATGGAGGGGTGGGTATGAAAGGTGTTATTATTCAATGGACTTTTTTACTCCCGCAACATGTCCTGCCGCCCATATCCTTATACACTTAAAAATGAATTAACAATAAAATACGAGTACTATAGTGAATCGTTCGTTGGCAGGGAAGACAGCGAACGGAAAATATATATATATATATGTATGAATGGTGTAGCATATTTGAGGGCGCAATGAAATGCAAAAGCACCTGAATACAATTGTAAATATGTACGTACGTACATACGTAGTATTATTAACGAGCTTTAAAAGTGAGCTTAAATGTTTGTGTGCATAGCAAAGAAATGAATGCAACCAACCGCCAGCATTCTGCTGCTGTTTGCGTCCATATAAAAGTTCATTTACGTACAACCATACAAGTATAAAATCAACGTACATATGTTAGGGGAAGAGGTGTTTGCGCCATTGGGAGTTCAGTTGCACGAAAATAAAAATAAAAAATATCTTAAATAACAACAATGACATCAACTGCAGCACAGTCGTTGCTACTCCCACCGAATACCTCCGAAATTTATGGCAATCATAAAAAATCATTTCTGCCATGTAGCGGGAGTACTGCAAAGCGGCCCGCACGTTGTATCACCGTTTTTGGACTGGCATGCGTGTGCTTGAATATGTGCGCGTGTCTCCTTATTTAATATTAAGTACGAGCGAAAGTGTGGTATTGCGGAAGTTCATTTTATGCCGCTGCATGCCACCGAAAAGCACCAGCAGTCAGTTAAGGAGCCAAAGAGCGAGCGAAGGACGCACGAAAATAGGCGCCAAATAAAGTCAATGACAACAAATGTGGTCGGTCGATGTGGCACAGGCAAAAATGCCATAAACACGCATAGTACTTACTTACATACATACATGCATTCAAACGGGCGAATTACAAGGTATTTTTTGTATGTACTGGTATATATACGCAGATGCAGCTCCATAGTAGTACATAGCTGCCACAAACGCAACGTTATTATTCGCCCATAAGGCGCATAGAGATGCACTTCCATTGCGATTTCGACTGCGATCGCTCGCTCCTGTACAGTAGGTGTGTACAGGTAAACTTACACCTTATGTGTACTTATGTATGTATGTATGTATGCATGTGAATACTCTATGTTTAAAGCAAACAAAAAACATTTTACAGTTACATTTGTCTCCCTTCTTGTTGCTTAATACAGTTTATGACAGCTCAGGTGAATCGTCGAAATTTATAGGCAAATATTCGCGATTTTATGTGCAATAAAGTTGGTAAATATACCAGCTGCAGCAGCGTTTTACACCTGCATCTTCATAAATACATAATTTAATTGCAATGGAAGTTTCCAATTGTTACAAGACTTTGAAAAAACTACGCTTGAAACTGTGAAATGAAGTAAGTAAATGGAGTTCGGTGTAATTCGGCTAAGACGGCCGTGAAACAACTCATACAGTGTGTCCAATATATGTTCGCACAAAAACAAAGTAGTATTCATCAAACCTATATTTGGAAAAGTTGAAACGGTTATCAATTATAACTTGAAATATAAAGATTTGGTTTAAAAGGCAGTTACTCTATTATATGACCTTCGTTTGCCACGCTTAGATATCTTTTCAAAACTGTTGCATGCCACCTACATCGGTATATTGTCCTATAAGTCGAAGATGGCTGCTTCAGAACACCTACAACCCCCCCCGGCCTTGATATCGGTAATTCGAAAGATGCACAAAACATCCATACAGAAATAATAATATCGATACGGCTAAAAAATATCGATGTCGATATCATTAATGAAGTTATATTATCGATTATTCGTAATATATTTTAGACACAAGGGGTAAGTAAACAAAATGATGTCCAAATATTACGAAAGGGTGAAAGAGGAGGCATTAGTTACCTATCCCTAGCAACGAACTATGTACAGCCCAGAAAATATCTAAAAACACGCAGGCTGAGTCAAGGCAAGGTTTGATGATTAGAATTAAAAATTAAGTAAAACAAGTAAGAACAATTATTTTATTCCGCACTGTGAAAAGTTTTATTTTATCACAATTCGCGGATTGCTTGTGAGGGTGGCTTGCGTTGTACAGCAGCAGTTAAATGCAGGTCAGGAAAGTATTTACTTAGATAAGCTTGCTTATTTATATGTAAATATAAGGCAATTACGCCTACATATGTGCATATCTAAGTATACACACTTGTGAATGCTTAAGAGTAATAATGTAAATATTGCATAACATATTCGACATCACTTCACTCAAGCATTTAGTTAGCTTGAGTTTGATAAGGGTTTCAAATTGAATAACGCCTATAAGTGATTTTTTTTAGAGCAAACTTTTAATTCATATACACACATACTTATGTATGTATGCATGTAGTTTAGAATTTAATATAAATGTGCAATTCAGCTTAGAACCGATGATGGCATATGTAAGTGTAATAAACTTACAATAGAGCCAATATTAATTTACATCAAATTATTTTATTCAAGAGAAACAGCTCAGAATTCTCAAAAACTAAATACTATAAAACCATATGTGTGTGTTCAATGGACACTGTATGTACATGCATACATATACGAGGTTCATATTTAGTTGTGATATTGCAATTATGAGCCCTAATTCAGAATATTTCTAAGTAGATTAGCTAAGTGCTGTGCTAATGCATTTGACATTACAAGTGTGCTTGTATATTTGTACACAAGTATATATGTACGTAGTTCGCTGTCTGAACAGATGCAATTCGCACAAATGTTCGCTCAAAAGCGTTGTACCTAAAGTCTTGCACTGCCTTACGCCTTATATTGCCTTACCTCTAACTCCGCCCAACAACAATGCCACTTAGCTCAATGAAGCGCAAGCATAAACGTCAATTAAATTTCAATTTGTAGCCAAGCCACTAAATTAACAATGTCGATAATTGGTAGTATTGATTTGAAGCCGAAGAGAAGTACTGGAATTTCAATATTTCCTGTTGCCGATATCTAGTGCAGCTGTTGCTAATCCAAACTGCAAGTTCCAAGTGTTTGCATCTTAATTCATAACTATTAGGCGATACTGCGTAAAGTGGATACTTCTGAAGCATACATAGTAGTTATCTAAAAAGTTAATTTCATTCATATGGCACTCAAGTAAAACATAACTAACTACAAATGCTTACTTCTGAATTTCTGCCGATGCTTGAAACTTGAATAAAATGTGTAATCGCTTTTAAATTTATGTCAAAAGAAGCCTAAACCTTAACTAGTATTGGAGGTATGCCAATCTCACCAAAACACATAGTTTAGTGATTTGTCAGTAAGTTTTAATCGCAATTTTGTTGCTTTCAGATTGGAAGATCCAAGCGCTCTGCTGTCAATTCGTCATGTTTTTAATCGAGGTACTCGTCGGCATAGTAGGGACTTGGAGAAGCCCTGCTTATGAATTTTTATCGGAACAGTTCCGATGGAAATCAGTAATGGTGCAGTGAATTAACGCCCGATTTATTTCCTTTTTTCTGAGAAACAAAGCCCGTGGGTATTATTGCCCTTTTTTTAAGGAAATAATGCCCGTGGGCTTTATTTTACTGAACCATACTCGTGCGTTTTTGCAATTTCGGAAAGGAAAAAATGCCCGGGGGGTTTAATGCCTTTTGTCGGTGGACCTTATCTCCATCTCGAAAAGGGAAATAATGCCCACGCGCTTTATTTAATATTTTTTAGGAAATAAAGTCCGCGGGCGATATTTCTCTGCACTATGTATCAATAACACTGGTTTACAGCAAAAATGTTCAATGGATGCCACTATCCAATTTCTATGTAGAATTGCTCGGCGATTCCGAAAATGGAGCTCATTTTTTTCTATGGATACATTTTCGAGATATTTGCAATTTACCATTATTCAGTTTAAAACAAAAAGTGGTTTCACTTAATCACGTATCGATATACGAACCAATTTAATAATTAGATTTTCTCGTTATTTTTGATTTTTAAAAGATTACAATCGGTAATAAAAACGCAATATACATTATAATGATTAGATTTGATTTGAAAAATAAAGCTCCAAAATTAAAAATTATTTTGGATGAACAAAATAAAAAAAACAACGATTTTGCAGTGATCTAAAAATAAAAATCTTGATATTTAACAGTTGTTTTCGCTTCCTGCTTTTCCCCTCAGTTCGTCATCTCTGCAATTTCTCGCAATACCACACCGCTTTGTACCCAAATAAGCTTGATAAGCGAATGCTTATGTATATACTACAGTTTAGGAAAGTCAAGTATGCCTCAATTAGTTTCGAGTGAATCCGCAATTAGTCGAGTGCATCGATCGTCCTTTACCATCAGAATAACTATACGCTGCTTTGAAGAACGCGTCGTTTTAAGTCACCAATCAGGTAACCATTTTTTTTTTTGGAAAAGAGTTGTCCCCGAAAATACCAAACCTTCGCGTAACTGGCGGGGTCTGAGAGTCTTGACTTATTTTTAAAAGACCACAATTATTGTAATAAACTTGTCATCGATATCAGAACATGCTGAAGTTCGCTTAATGCGCAGGGCTAGCCACGTAGTACGTAGCGCGACTTCGTGTGAACAGGACGGATCTACGTGAGTGCTGGGCTTGAGAGAGCCCACAAGGTTTGCTACGTTGCCAAATTGTAACTAATAAAATTCGTATAAAACTACTTATAATAAATGTATTTACACATAATAATATCATTCATCAATAATTAATTTTTTTCGACGATAGAAATTTACACCTAAATTTATAAATAATAAATAAGACCTTAACTGCATAATAAATCGAATTTTTGTATGAATATTTCACTTTATAACGCTCCTTAAACCTACTATATTACCATTATTGTCATTACATATTTAAAAACCCACAATCTCTTTTTAATAAGCTGCAAAACGTAGCATTCCATTTTGGTGTCTTCTGGGCCTCTGCAAGCTCTCGAGGTTAACTTTAGCCTGTATCATGGGCTACGCTCTACCTAGTGCTCTTTTGAGGAAATGTAAGTGGTATGGGTCTCCATAGACCCAATGGTCGCGTAAACTGTTCAGCTCTAGTAGGATTATTAATTATTTTGTATATAATTTTTATCAAGCGGGAATTTTCGCTTTTATATTTTTGCATAAGTTATTTTTACTTTCAAATATGCACTTACGCCATTCATGCTAAAACAACTACATACATACTGGAGCTTACTTAATTTCTTATCAAGTAAAATGCGAACAAAACTAGCTAAATAAATATGTGTAAACTGAATAATTAATACTCATAGCTGCACAACAATTTCGCATGTAAACTACTTCCGTTTTCTTATCTGCATATTAAAATGTAATGCGGTTCATTATAATGCCCACAAATACGTTGTATGTATGTATAGTATATAGACCGCACACGACCACACATATTTGATAAATATCCAGAGCGGTACTATTTTAAATTTTAATCAAATTAAAATGTTTTAATGAAATTTCTGCAATAAAACGTACTTCATAATATTTACATATTTACGTATGTAAACGAGTAAGTGAGTATGTACCACTGTACACATAACGGAAGTGCTTAAGTGCTGAAAGTGAATATTGTATGCATATGTGAGAGAAACATACTAATAGGCGCTTAACCCACACAAGTGATGTAAGTATACTTATAAGACGCAAATGCCTTATATACACACACATCTATATATGTATGTATGTATGTATGTATGTACATGTGTGTGCAGTATTTTTGTAATGAAGCTATTTAAACTCAAAATTTATACATTATGCATTATTCATTGGCCACAATGCAGATACTCGGCGGCTAAGTGAGTGTTCGCATGCTTTCGCAGGAGCCTACAAATTGCACTTTCAGTGTACTTACACGACATTGCTTGTGTGATGCTGTGAATGGGGTGTACACATATGTACATACATACATACATATGTGTACTCGTTGGCTTACACTTTCGTGGCATCTTCACATTCGCGTGTTCGATGCTTACTGCTCATCACTGACTGACTGCGCAATATCGTAAAAGCTAATATGATCTCATATACTTTGATTACTTCAACATTTCATGTTTGCAGTTTTCAAATTACATTATCACACTTTACTCACTCACATTGCTCTTATTCGTATGGCTTTTATTTGAGTTTTTATTGCGCTATCACTAGTGAGCAAGTAATTGAATATGTAGGTAAAGTTATCCGTGTCATCTAATAAGGTTGGTTGGCCATTCCACGGCAAATTATAGGGCGGTTGAAACTTAGAAAATCTTAATGGAAAAATCGAGTAAAAGATTTTAAATTTTAAGAACAAGCAATTGCTTAGTTTTTATTGAATCTGAAAAAAAAAATCCAAAAATAAGGAATGTTCTTGTTCGATAAAATAAAAATCATAAAATAACGAGTAAATTATATCGGAAAAATAGGAATGCAATTTTAACTGTCAAATTATGATTTTTATTATAAAATGGGTAGTTTACGATAGAATATACTAAAATCATTCAATCTGTTCGACAAGCTGATAATTATTGCAAATTATCATGTTTTGGCATTCGCGTAAGCAAAAAACTTGAAAAGTAGGGGGAATTGAGAGCGCGAGTGACAGTTGAGTTGGAGGGGAAGTTGCTAGTTCCTGCTGGAAAAACTAGCTAGTTCGCCAGCAAGAAAAACAGCTGATCACAGTCATCTGTTTGCAATTTATGAAAATGAAGAAAATTGTTTTGATTATTTTAAAGTGCAAAATAACTTATTAGAACCCAAAATGTTTTCCAATTTGAGAGATAATCGTTTGTTACTCTCCTGGAAGTTGCTGCTGGATACTTTTCACTGGAGATCTATTCGAACAGCCTAATTGTCCACGAAAAGTGCAAAAAAATAGCGCTTCTTTGTGATAAGTGAATTAGAAATCATCGTCATATAATCCTTATATAACATCATATGTTCTAAATCAGAAGTCGCAAAGCAATAACTTACTATAGATATTAATAATAATAGACATTAATATTTATATTGCATACATTTTATTCGGCCTACTTTGTGCTATGACGTTAATCTTAAAAAACTCCAGAATTTCAATTTGAAAACTAATTTCCAATTTCCTAAGCTTCACATCAGCGCATAAATGTCATTTGAACTTTTTGCCAAAGCTCATAAATTTTGCGCATTAAATGTTCTGCCAGCACGCTATTGCGCCATAAGGAAAGTATTACGGAACACACGAAAAGTGCCACTAAGGCTCCAACTTAGTAGAAAATAGAATTCCATTTGAAATTAAAATGGACGACAGATCTTTGGCAAATGCACACACACACACACACACACACACACACACACACACACCTATTAAAACGTGAGCGTGTAATAAAAGGTTAGTAAGCAACATTTTATCAACAGTTCACCGGCAATTTGTTGCAATTCTCAGCATCATTACGTGGACATAATAGAACGTGCGACATACATACACAACGCAACACAACACAACACAACACAAATGCACCGCTACACATGCAATAAAGCTCAACTTTGAGCGGCATTAGCACACGCACACGCACACTCGCGCTTATTGCTGAACTTCTTACACCCACAGTTCGAGTCTCGAACTTTCGAAAGTTTGCAGGTATTCTCCGATTTGGCGACTTATGGCAAAACTTAGTCTTTTATCTTGCATTATTTCCGAGCGATGATTGTTTTTTTCCCGCTTTTGCTTTGTACTGTTGTTTCGCGTAGCTATGGGCATTTTTTGTTGTTGTTGTATTTTGTAAACTTATTTTTTATTGCGCGCGAGATGAGCTCTTTGCGCTTAAAAAGTTTAAATGAAGCAGCAGCGGCAGCAGCATTCGTCTCCATAGGAGGAGAAGTCAAAGTGCCAACGCAAGATTGTAGCAGAAAGTGGCGAAAGAGCAAAAGTTTAAAAATTGCAAAAGTGTTGCACAAAATTGTGAAATTTCAAAGTAAGCGAGTAAGTATAATTCGTAAGCGCGTAAAACGGGTTGCATACTGCCAGACGCTTGCATGTACATATGTATGTATGCATGTACGTGTGGGTGTGGCTGTAGACGACAGGTGGCGAAAAGTTTCGCGCTGATACTTCACCTGCATAGTTGCATTAATTCGTAAACCTTTTGAGCGGCTTAAGCGTTCCGAGCTGCAGCAGCCATAGACACTCTTCCAACTGCGAGCGTCCGTCCCCCTTTTTGTTTAAACTAATAGCAAGTTTTGCTGGCAGGAACCACTTGGCAAGCACTTTTGGGCAATGCCCTCATAATTTATTACGAAATCGTTTAACACCGCGAAATTTATGCAATCTATTAGGTGCGGCTGAAGGTGAAGGCAAAGGCGCAAAGGCGCGCAGCGATGGTTCTGTTGAAGACGAGCTGATGCATGAAATTGTCACTACAAAGGAATTCAAATGTGAAGCGCATGGACTTGAGGTATTGCAAGAGTGTTTCGATAGCAAAGAGAATACGGAAGGATACTTCAGAACAATTTTAATCTTTTCCGGTCCTTGTGAGGCTGCGAGCTCAAAACGTATCGTTTTTGTTAAGTAAAATAAGCGAAAAATATTTTTCAGTCGCATAGAAATATAATGTTGCATTTTAGTACAGCCAAATAGAGTCGAAGATTGGTCATCAATTCTGTTTGAAAATCTACTGTGAGTCTAGTCCCTAGATTTGTATTCCTTGATTTGCGGGGTTCAGGGTATAGGAGAAATGTCGAAATTTTGAAAATACAGGTGGTTAACCAAATTGAAAGCACTGTTCTGGCAAATTTTTTTTAGTTTCACTTTTATTTCAACATATTTTGATTAAAAGAAAAATACTGATAAAAATAAAATTTTTCATAAAAACAGGATTGAAATCTTGAAATTCCTGCCCGTAGTTTGTTTGTAAGTCAAATATGAGTGGCATTGTGCTACTATGATATCACGGCCGAGTAATCATACCCAACTTATGTACAGTAGTCGAAAAAATTATAGCCGCACCAAATTTTGACAAGTTTTAAAATATTATTTTTGTTGTTATTTAATTTCAGTTAGTTTTTTATAGTTCGTTCTTTACCAACATTCTTATAAATACAAGCTTTTTACATAGCGCCTTTGTAAGTGGACTGCTCAAATTTGGAAACATGAATTTCCACGGGTTTTGTTAAAGAACGAACTATATTTTTTTTTAAATATAACAAAAGTTCAATAACAACAAATATAATACGTTAAAACTATAATTTGTTGATCACTGTATGCATATTTTTATATCTTTAATTGGACCTTCACATTGTACATAAAGGAAGTACATAACAAATTTAAAAAAATTAGTGCCTTTTTTGAAGTTCGTTTTACCTTTTTCAAGTTTAAGTGCCTTAAAAACCTACATTTCTACATTTCGGGGGGAAGCGCGGGGGGAAGCCCCACCTACGCCCCCCTAAATACGGCCTTGGTTGTGGGCATCTCACCAAGTAAGCTCAACATAAATTTAAAAATTTAGCTGTGGGTATCTGCGCGTTTACTTTTATTTTTGAGATTTTGAGATCACCGTTACGGGGGATAGCAAGTGGTTTTCATCCGATTTCAAACATTTTTAACATGATGCTTAAGGAAAGTAAGAGCAATGTTTGTACCAAATTTGGTCGAGATCGGTGAAGTAGTTTTTGAGATTTATATATATGATACAAGTGGGTGGTGGCACGCCCATTTTCCTAAAATTCTATGAAAAACCAGTTTTTCGCTAAAGAGCCATTGTACATATACATATATAAATTTTGAGTAAATATTTACGAGTTATACCAGAAGAATGAATGTGCAAATTTATCACTTTTGAGTTATTGGGTTGAGTGATGGCGCTATGAAATTGCATACTCGAAATTTCCATAAACAAATTTATTGAAAAGTTTGAAGTTTTTATAAAAATGTTATGAGTGTTTTTTTTAATTTTCTACAAAATTAAATACCTTTATCTGTATAGGTTTTCTTTTAGTATGAAATATATTTAAAATAATGGATTGTTGTATTAATTCACAAAATTCTACCTCAGTACAAAAAAAACCTGGTAAGTTATGCGCCAGTGTACATACATACATACAAACCAAAAACTACATTAACAAGTTATGCGCACCAAGGCCCAATTTTAGATGGCCTATTTGAGTAGCGATCGTTGATCAACTTCGAAAATTAATTTTCAGATCATATATGTAATCTGGACTTAAATTGCCAATATTGACAATTTAATATGCAACCCTGTGTTTGTACTAAACAACCAAGATTTATAGATAGGTTGTTTGATCAATCTTGCCGAAGAACAATCAGCTGTTTAGTACAAAATTTAAACAAACAAACAAATGCAACAACAATTTCAAAAAGCAAGCAACAGTGTTGCCATTTGTTTGGCACACTTAAATAAAATTGATCTGTAGCCCCACGAAATTTAAATGGCACTTAAATAACAGTCCAAAACCAAACTTAAGTGCCATTTAAATATTCATTTGAAATTGGCCCTAAGACAATCAGAACACAACAATCGTACAACAAACACATCATTTTGATAATCAGCAAAATTTGCTTTGAAATCAGCCTCTCGGGTGACCCCACCTTGTATGAATTCGCCTTGATGTGTATGTTGAAATGTGACATTGAATTTTCTACATTTCTACCTTAGCTCCGGAATTATAAAACACCTTGAGTTCGCCCGGGCCTAAACCGTCCAATACATTTTAATGCTGGGTACTATTGGATCCATCACTTTCTTTCAGGGGAAGATCGTACGGTGTACAATCTGTAGAATTAGTGAATTTATTCCCGAATGCACCAAAGTTGGATAGAACACTAGATGGAAGCGTCTTTATCAGCCTAAAGTTTAGGCTTCCAAACCACTCCACTGTTTTCCAAGCATTGGATGCTCACAAATCCAATACCACCCAAGGATGCGAACTTATACACCGAGAACCGATCCTAACCTTATGGAATTTATCAACTTATTGGAAAAAATATTTCAGCAAATCTTGTATGGTGAATTTTGACAAAAATTCTAATTTTTATGATCATTAAAACCTTACATTCAAACATCGTTACCAAGTGGTAATTCGTTACACTTTATGTCTAGTAAAAATTCAAGTAGTACCCATCAGCTCGACAATTTATGTACATACATACTTCCTTAAATATAAATTTTAAACCCACTTCCATGTTCGACATCGTCCTTTACATCATTGCACTAAAGTTTTACGAACTCACCTGCAAGAAAAGAGAAGACATAAAAGACACAAATTAATATGGACTTCGGAGACGTGTAAACCATCTTTAGTAGTTAACAATCAATACTTATTGTTAGTGGATAATAAAATGGTGCTAAGAAGAGTTGTCTTCACATTTATACAAGTAAATAAGTGTGTATGTAGTAGGTATCTACTTGTGTTAGTACGACCCCCGCCCCCCCCCAAATGGATAACTTGAGCTTGCCTTGGCAATCTTGAGAACAACATGGAATGGGCGTAACAAACGGCCATGGATGACTGGCTGGCCAGTCGCCACCTCAGCACTCATCCGTCCCGAAACCACTCAATAAGAACATGTATGACTACGAATAACGGCTGCGACCAGATCTGCCGACACATGGTTGGGCAAAGCAAAAGCAAAAGCAAAAGCAAAGGCAACAACAAATGCGAAACGCCACAACCAACAGCGCTATTATTACTTTTAGCACCTAGCGAAATGTGAAACGACAGTCGGTGGATGACTGCAACGTATAAGTGAGCAGGGGGGTGTCGTATTGGAGCAGTGCAAGTGCAGAAGGGGTGTGCAATTGCAACTCTGCATGTGTGAATGAGTCAATAAAAGGCGTTATTTACACCATATTCGTAAGCCATCAGCATAGTGACACACATTCTGTGTGAACGCTGACATGACACACAAATACATATAAATAAATAAATATGGCGATGGCTGCGTACGTGTGTCCTGCCGTGCTTGCGCTTGTGGCGCCCGCTGGAGCTTTGCTGTCGCATCCTTGTTGAGCACGGGCCATCGCCACTGTTGGTACGTGTTGCGGCACAAAATGGGACATCAACCAACTGGCTTTCTTCCATAGCCATTTCGAGCTTTACTTCCGAATTTAGTACTCAAGTAATGCTGTAGTATCTACCGTTTTTATGTGCGCATCTGTGTGACTACATATGTATGTATGTGTGTATGTTGTGGCTACCCCGTTACACATTATCGGCAACCCATCAATATCCGGCGTTGACATGACATGGTCAATACATTTGGCATTACATAGTCAGTCGTACGTATAACATTCGTTTACGTTGACTAAATGTCAGAGCAAGCTTACTAGTTTTGTTTTTTGTGTTTTTTTATGTGTTTTTTTCCTCGTTGTTGCCTGTCATTGCTGGCCTCATACCTCATAGTCCAGCGCGACAGCTTCCCATCTGTTGACCAGTTGTCTGTGACCGCTTCATTGAGCATACAATCACGTTGTTGGGCAGCCAATATATATGTATGTAGCTATCAGTGTGCCTTCATCAACCAAAGTAGGTACATCCACACATACATAAGCACAAGCATAAAATGTGGCCCACTTTACCGACAACCTGCCACATGACATCCTCCATCCTCAACAATTTGCAACGCATTTTCATGCGAAAACATCCAATAAAACTGGTGCGTGCGATGTGTCCAAATCCACCTTTTCGGTCAGTGATTGTGATTTTGTTTCGTTTTCAAAGGAATTCGACAAGTCACTTGAAAGCGATCGGCGGCAGCTAACGTTTGCAGGGTAGTGGGGTTGCCGAGTAGGAGCCGTTCACGAAATGAAAACGTGTCAGTGGGTTTTAATTGTTGACATTTGCATTATTGACATTTTATAAATTTTTGTCATGCACGCAGGTCCAGCTATTATTTTCCTCTCTTCTGATTTCTCATTTTCCCCTAGGTCCTTTAGCTATTTGTACCTTTCTTACTTTTTGTCCTTTAGTGAATCAACATGTCTAGAATTTTCTTATATTTGCATACGACTTAAGTTTTTTTTTTTGGATGTGAGTTGTTTTTTATCCCCTATTCATATTCGGTAAAATTCCCACTAAATTCGTTTGCTTCAATTAACACCTACACTGAAAAAAATAACTTAGGTACATTAACTAAATGCATACGTTTGATAACTTTAACCAAATAATGTGTTGGGGGAAAGATATTTAGTTGACCTAACCATACTCGTTTCTTAGTGTAGCAAGAGGAAGATAAAACCATGCGTTTTATGTACAAATGTGTTATCTGCCACTTTGTGAATGGGGAGACTTTGAGCACGAATACGTACTTAAAAAGCATACGTAATTTGATTGTCCCATCATATAGAATACATGTACATATATACGTCTAGCCATTAGTTAGTGAGAATTTTAGAAGACGTTTCAAAGATAACTTTATTTGCTGGAATTTCTATTACAAATTTTTTTATGGTTTACGCCTCGAAGCATAGATTTTACTGATTTTTTTTTTTTATTAAAATTTCGACTATTTCTTTTCAATTGTGAAGTTTGGTATATTTAATTCAGTTTCATAACTGTATCAAACTGCTTGGGATAAGTATAAATATTGTACTGTGAAAAGATTGTATGTGTTTTCCAAAGCTAGACGTTGTCTTTAAAACAAGAGATCTGCTACGCCATACGCGTAGTCGAATGAATCTTCAATGGTTATGGTAGGTGTCTTGATCAGTTTTTTTTTATCACTGAAAATATCGTAAAATGCCAAAAGCGCATTTTTGTGGCTGTGACTTAGCGATTTATTTCTTCAGTGCAAAACACCAAGTTCGTGTTTATTGTTTATGTCAAACTGCATCAAACTGCATCTTGTCACAGGGAGATTCGAATATATATCAATTTTTCGATAAATCGTGCAGTCCCTAGAAGTTAGCTAGCCTGTGGATATGTAGTTTGGGTCAATCTTTAGGGCTTGTGAAGGGCCACTTACCTTAAGATTTCAATAGCAAGGACTTTGAAGGGAATAGTCCTTTAATTCTGCTGTTTGTTTACTTCAGTAGTTTTGTAGCTACCTTTCGCAGCACCAAAATTTATTCCCGTTATCTTCAGATTATAGAAAGGAATAATTACTGTGGGTCCTGATATAGCACATCAAAATAATAAAACCGGTTTTAGCATGAACATAGCTTCTAAATATCGAAGTTTTTACTACCCAGTCGTAAGCGTAATTTCTTGTTGAAAATTTCCGACATTGCAGCAGTCAAAAGCCAAATAATTACTTTTGCTCAAATACATAATTGGTTTTTATTGAATACATTTTTGTTCGCGAATGAAGCCAATTTATTGTATGGAAATTACTTATAAAGGAAAAAAGGAAACACAGTTCAGTTGTGTTAAAATGTAAGAATATAAACAAAAATCGTACCCTTATTAAGTTGAGAAAAAAACTAGGAGAAAACATGTTGCATGTATAACTCTTTGAACGAGGTATATCTTCTTATACATACATCCGGATACCTTCACAAGTAGTATATGACCTTAGAATAGGCTAACTGTTTGAATATCCACCTCTAAAAATAACTCACATTCGGGTTAGCATATATTGAATTTATTAAAGCAACACTGTAACAGATGCGCTAATGAAGTTATTAGTTCGTTAGCTAAATGGCATCGTTAAGACTTTAACACCTGCTGCTAAATAATGCTTAGACAAAACTACAAAAAAGTATCAACAGCGAACAAAATGAAATCTCAAATGTCATTGCACATGAGCAATGCATGGACGACTTTCAACCCTGGTTAATTATGTATTTCATAGAAAAAAATGTGTAGAGAAAACAATGCGGAAAATAAGCCTACCAAGTTGAATAGGCTGGCTTACCTGCTGAGGGCGAGGAGAAGCCGGTTTGAGCTCGAAAAATATTTTGAGTTTTTAGATATGGGTCACATACATACAGTGCCTCAAACAAATGGCCACGTGTTGATTTTTTTAAATATTCATAATTTTTTCGAGCCAAATTATTTTTATTATTTTTTTTTATATAAATACCGCACCTACTAAAAAATCGCGTTGATTTTTGAGGTTTTTTTTTTTGCTTTTGCGGTTTTTTTTTATATTACAAGTGCACGAATAATTAAAAAAAATGCACACTTGGTCATTTGTTGGAGTCAATGTATGTATTTAGGTACATTGCACATTTATTTATTTAGGTATGCGCTTGTATCGAATACCGGCTTTGTTTCTTTTACTTTACACATTTTTCGACAGTTTTAAAATTATTTTAATAACTTCATCTTTGATGAGAAACATGTTGCCGTTCATTTTTGCTCGTTAATGATGTTGTCAGTCGGCACTGTGACATCTTTAAAGAGAATACATACAGCAAAAAAAATTAACCATAATAATGTCAGAGGGAAAAAATTAAAACGGAGAATACATACATATGTATGTATGTAGTACTCGTATAAGAAGCAAAGTAGTGGAGCAATAGTTTTTGTGATTATGCGAACAATGAAAAAATATATATGTATGTATAAGAAAGAAGGAAAAACAGTCCTAAATCAGTCCCTTTTCAAAAAATTTTTTTATTTAGTTTGAAGGCACAGGCTGTAGTCGCCGTTTAGAATTACACGCTGACAGGCAACCGGTTGGCATTTCTAAAAATAAATGCATGGCGAATAAAGAAGCGATTAACTGCAGGTACACACATGGGAGATTCTTATCCTAGGGATGTCAATGACAAAAATACATCGATGTTTTTCTTTGATTCGATGCATCGAAATGTACATCGATATTTTTCGATGTATCGAAGGGCACACATCGATGCATCCATTTGCATAGGATTTTTCAGATAATGTTTTTAGCCAAATTGTACAAAGCTAGGACCAAGCTATAAGGAGCATTTTCAATTTCTTAGTCAAAATCACTTCTCTTCTATGTACAATTAAAAAAACTGAAATGACGGTTCATTGTACTAAAGATGCCAGTTTTGAAAAAACATCGATGCATCGATACACGGACTATTTATACATCGAGTGGAAAAATTTCGATGCATCGAAGCAAAACATTGATATCTTCGATGCATCGATGTTTTTCCGACATCCCTAGCTTATCCACGAAAGCATCTGGCATCGAATAAATGAATAAGAAATACGCATGGCGAAACCAAAAAGTATTGGCCTCATTACTGCCTTCCCATCTGGGTGACTCACTGCACTTTACTCTCTGCACTGCCATTAGTTTGCTCTGAAATAAAATGGTGCTGTTGATTTTGCCCATCACTCTTTTGGCTGGCTCACATACCCAACAAACATTTATGTTTGAGTTCAACGTGATGTATTTCCCAAATCTGCAACGTTGTTTCTCAACCGTACCTCAAGTTCTCAACAAAAAGGGAATTTTTGTTTGAATGAAAATAGTACCTAACTAAGGCGTACCTAACAATGAAACAACGACTATTTAACACGGCTATAAATAGTGAGAGACAAACAGAAACTATTCAGAACGAAAAATGACACTGAAAATGGCACAACGCTGAAACCGGTTTGTCTCCAAACCAAATATGACAAGCGATGACGGAAAATCGTTCCACATTACATCGAAAATAGTACTGTTTCTCAAGTTGAGAAAATGGTAGTTCTAGTTTTATATTCTTTGAAGACTATTTGAAAATTACTTGAAGATATTTTGAAGATTATTTACTTTCTGTTGATAGTTTTCCTCGTTACGTATGTATATAGCTTTAGTATTTCACTTGGTAATTATAAATTCGTTTCTCTATCACTTTTTACGTATCTGCGCGTCGGTGAGAGAAGAGCTGGAGAATGATGTTGGATATCAACTTGATAACTATGAATCTCTGTAAGGTTGGATAAATATTTTTTTGGTGTTTGTTGGGTACGAATATATTGACTTTTCAGTTATTTATTGCTTGCAATTGATGCACATTTCTCGAGCGCTGATTATATGATTCGTTGTTTATTTTGAGTATCAGTAGAAGAAGACGATCATGTGGCAGAGATAAGGCCTTGTTGAGCATACGCGCAGCATACTGTGAAATGGTACAGCCTTTTGTTTTGTGGTACTCAAATGGTACTCTTAATTATATTCACATTTGGCATTGTTTGTTTTGGTGTTTTGAAGTTAGTGTAATTGTAAGTGTTCCAAGAATTTGTGCGCTGCAGTGTATGTATGTATGTGTGTGAATACCTACGGCACATTAACAGAATGAGGAAGTCAGAGGAGTGGAGTGAACTGAGTTGTATTCATTTTCAGATAGATGATAAAAATTAAGTGGAAAACGGCTCAGCTGGTTTTCTTAAAAAGATTTCAACGAAATAAGCGTATATCGAAATTCCCGGAAAAGCAAAAAGAAAAAGGAGGAAATATGGGGCGAAAATGAGTAAACTTTTTTCTGGTATTGTGTGAAACAATGACTCGTAAGCAACCCAATCAGCAACTCACCAAATAGCCTTGAAGGTATTACATTACATGTATCTATGAATTTATTTGGGGATTTTTCCATTGTAAGTGCAGGGATTTCTTCTTCCATGCCATTGTTATGGTTAGTTCTATTCATAGATTACTTTAGAAGGGGTAAATGCTTGGCAGTCTGCCGAGTTTAGTTTGGTTTTGGACAGCATATATGTATGCCTGCTCTTTCCGTTCAATTCCTTTGTGTTCTGGCACCCAATAATTATTATAATTGTTGTTCCCCTATTAACGGAGTGTTCATCTGTCTTATTCCTGCATTGCCGAACCCAAAGTAATAAATGAGCATAAGCTGTTAATATTGGAAAGCTACATATCTTGAGTAAGATTGTGTTGATCACAAGTGCTCACGCCAACGGGGATAATACACCTCTCTGTGAAGATCTTCTGTTTGCATTCCCAGACATAATCGCTCATTATAAATATACGTATGTATGACATGATTAACTGAAGCTGAGACTATACTGTAGAGGAAGTGCGATTTCTCCATAGTGTAGACTCTAACCATAGGGTATGAAAGTGATATACATATTTTGAAAGGATTTTTTCAAATTTGGCTGGAAGAAAAAAACGCGGCGTTTCTAAACAAAATTGTAAAGAGGTTATGCATCAATTGCCATCGATCATACAATGCTCTTTTGCTCCGAAATTGGCCCTTTAATACTACGAGGTCTTGTAAATACTAGATCTAGCATAAATGCCCTCCTGGAGCACCTTATGACGCAGGTTAGAACAAAGATATAGTCCGGTTTTAAAAATAGATGTGATGGTAGAGGAAAATATGTAGTATGTAATAGCAGACAGGAATACAGTCCGAAAGTTCTAGCAGAAAAAGCCACACTGTAATGAAAGTCTGGTTGTGGATGTCCATAGTGCATTGAGGATAAATACTCTTAAACTGCCTTTGAAAAAAAAAAAGTTCCTTCCGAGCTTTTTGCTCCAAAAAAGTGAGTTGAGAACAAAAATTATCTACAGTCAACAAGATTTCGCCGTCGACGAATGAATATAAAAATCCGGTAACCGTGCATTTTCTCTAGGAACTTGTCGAAGTATGGATATAATTTTAAATACTTAACGAATACCACACCTCCGTTGCCATGCCGTGACCTTGTCGTCAAGAGGATGGTGCTTCTGTGGTAAAAATTCTTAAACTCGACAAGCAAAGATGAAAGGCCAAAGCAGGGGTGTGCGTGAACTCACTGATGGAGTCAGCTCCTCAAACTAATACAACTACCCACAACGAAATAGTTTCATCCCGTTGAGTTCAACGGCACTGCCATTCATTGTCTCATTTATGCCAACATCACGAAAAGTCAAGTCAGACAATTACAATCGGCTACTACTTAAATGCTCCTCAAAGCTCTAACGGGACTTGGTGGTTAACATGACTGTTGTATGTATGTATGTACATACTGTAAATTCGTTTCGCTGATTCACATGCAACACTTGCCTAACTGACCGAAGTACTAAACGTTCAGCTCATAGAAAATTGATGTTATGAAGGCCAAAGCAATTCGCCTGTCTGGGCGCAATGTTCATCAGCTACGAGACTACGATAGGTGGAAGCTCTTGACGCATCACTGGCGTACATTAGTAAACATGTACATATATATGTACCTATGTTTAGATAAATACGTTCTCGTAAACACAGAACGGTAGGGCGGTCTGTACGTATATACATACATACATATTTATGTACGTATCTGTGGCATGTGCGCAATAGTGTACTCAGGTCAGGTGGACGTGTTTGTTGCCTCGGGCAAATGGCGCGCTAACAACTTAAGCGCTTTTCTAATCGCATCACGTTCACGGCGAGTACTTCAACAGGATATTGCAGCAGCAGCGGCAATACTTTTAATGTTATACTCCTATTATTGTTTGTGGAGTTTTTTTTTGTTTTCTTCTAAGATGCATAAAAGACAAAGTTTACCACCAACTTAGGTATGTATGTGTTGTTGTTGTTGTTGTTCTGTTGTCAACTGTTCTTATTGGTGTTTGTGTTGTATATTTTATGCAGCAGGCATGTTGATGTGCAACTGTTATTGTATTCATTGTAGAATTTCATGTTTCGGATGATACCAAAAATTTCATGCATATCTATCTACGAAGTAGTGTAGAGCACTTCAATAAAAAGATGTAAAAAAGGAGAGAAAACTAAAATGTTTGATGGGCGAAAGGAGTGAATAAAACGAAAGCTTGAGTAACAGCATTTTTATATGGCTGACATAACATTGCAGGAAGATTGTCTCTGGAGCAAAAGTGTTTCAACTGACACCACTACCGCCTC
Organism: Rhagoletis pomonella; assembly: GCF_013731165.1. Lineage (NCBI taxonomy): Eukaryota > Metazoa > Arthropoda > Insecta > Diptera > Tephritidae > Rhagoletis > Rhagoletis pomonella. Next base: position 27,612 of record NW_023458957.1, read on the forward strand.
AACCACCACCACCACTACCACCACTACCACTACAAATGCAACAATCTTATCATGCATGCGATTCGAAATCTTCTGCCGCTCTAACCTTTCACGCGCCGCAAAGCATCCTGGAACGTGAAGTCGTAAAACATGCAAACTGGACATGAACTAGCGGTAGTGCCGTACAGCCAACTATGCGAAAACTTAAGACACTACATACATGACAACAACAACAACAACATAACATCCTACATGGTCGTACCAAATATACAGCCCACTGTGTGAGTCAGCCTCAAACAGTCACAAAAAGCGGCAGTGGCATCAACGTCAACAACAACAAGATTGCATGCATGTTGCATGTGGCATAAGACTCTACATATGTATGTGTGGTACCGCAGAGTGCAACATTGCATCGCACTCTCGTTTCGTTGGCCGCAACACAAATCCTTTGTACACTTTGGCACGCTTCATGTGGCAAAAGGAATATGGAAGTAGCTATACGCATAGTGTATTCTTTATGAAAAATTACCAAATTCTAATAACTTCCTCAAGAAACATACAGAGACCTATTAAGAGAGCATTTTGACACCTAGGAGTGTACCAGAATTAGGCTCTGAGGAAGGCCTATGCCTTTTGGACTCTTTATGGATGCTGTCTGGAGATCTTAGACTTTCAGGGAATAGTTACTACGAAGCTAGAAGAAAGAATGCTTGTCTGACCTTTCTCACAGAGCGATACTTGCATTCGCGCGGAGAATGAGAAGAACAGTTACTTCCTTTTGTTGTTGAAGAGTGAGCCACTATCTATAAAGGGGCTGAGAACACATTTTCCGTCTTTAATCTGAGGATGTAGGCGCTACATTTATTAATTTTTTTTTTTATCATATCCGACTTGCACACACTTTTTAGCAGACTATTTCTCATTTATGAAACACTGTTATATGGTGGTTATTTATTGCATTTGTCTAACTTTGTGTGGCATGCATCTTGAAGGAATGTTTACATGCATAGTATCTGCCACATTCCAACATAGCAACGAGCACAGCACCAGAACACTCAGTGCTGCTCACCAAAAGCTGTCCACAGCGCAGGGTTGCTGCTGTCTGCTGCTGTATTCATCGAATAAAAATAATATATGCGCTGGCAAATGGAAACTTAAAAACTGAAAACTGCTGTAGACTGCGAATTCATAAATTATTCAAGGCACCATTCGCACTGCAAAATATACAACCGCACAGGCAATTTTAGCACAAGTGCAACATAAACTCTGCATACGAGGAAAAATAAATTTAGGTGAGCACAAAGTCACGATTTGTGGGGAGAGGCAGCAAAGGCTGCAAGGTGCAAGGAATGTAGTCTGACGGTTGAATTTCAAAGGCCGCATTGCAAGTTTCGACTACTTAAAAATTGTAGTCTACATACTTATTATAAGAACCAAGAAATGCTGAAGAAAATTTGTGAAAATTGTGCTTTTATAACTCCTTAAAAAACAAAAAAAAAAAACGCGCATACAGATTTTATTTGGGCTTAAGATTTAGAGCGCTAGCACAAATATCTATAACTTTTCAAAGCCGAATGGGAAATTGAGTTTGATTATTAATATTTGGTTGCTTCTCGCAAGTTCAAGGAGCGCGGTGGAATGCGCTCTTAGCACCAAACTTTTGCTCCACTGCTACTATTTTTTTTTTTTGAGTTAACGTTTTTATAAACTCCGCCCGGCCTTCATTTCAATTTTCGCTGCTGCTGATGCAACATAAATCGCGCTTGGTTATTGCCAAGTATGTATAAACAAAATTTACATTTTATTTTTATTAATTTCTTTAAAGCTCAGCAGCGCCATGTCAAATTTTGATTAATAGCCATTTCTGTTGCTAGCTGCTGCGTTTTTCACCTTCTCTTTGTGTTTTTATCATCCGCGGTGTCTGTAAAGTATTTTGTGGTTGGCTCATTGAAATGTTTAATGACTCAATATTGTGGTTGAATTGAGGTGACTTGATTGGGCTGGCCGGTAGTTAACGGGTTTACCAAAATATATTCACACAAACGTATGGCTATTCAGGTAGAATATGTATGTATGTACATATGAATTGCGTGTCAATAACTGTAACCGGTTCTTTGCCCGGCGGAGGCAAAGTATGCGGAAGGGCGCGTTCAGCTCATTAGCGAACAGCCTGCTGGAGTAAAATCATCAGCATGTGGAGGGAATGAGCATAAATAGATGTAAGAATGTACATACAGTTATGTGAAAAATAATTGGTACACGAAATTTTTGCCAGTTTTCGAAATCTTTCTTTTGTTTGTTTAAGGTGTATTATTATTTTATAAAAAATGCGGATAATTATCTAAAAAAACCATATAAGTCTAATGTTAAAACGTTATAGAAAAATATTTAAAATTTTAACAACAAAACCAAACTTTTTATTAAGAATTTCTTGAAAATTTTTAAGTATTCAGTCCATTAAATTCTAGCTTAATAAAGTGCAAGTAACTAAGAATTCGTGTCAATTTTTGATAATTTTTTTGCTAATGGTATTATTTTCTTCCATACAAAAAAAAAAAAACATTTCCCACATACTTTGCATGGAAGAAAATGCGTTACACCTTCAGCAAAAAAAAAAAATAAAGAATCGAAAATCAACGCGAATTCTTAGCCAATAGAAACTTACACTTTATTGTAATAGAATTTCGTGGGCTATAAAACTGCATACTCATAATTTTTCTAAAAATTCTGAATAAAAAATTTGCTGTTGTAAAATTTGTTGAATTTTTTTGATTTTTCTACAAAGTTTTGAAATGTACACTTATATGAGCCGTTTATTTTGAACGTGGCATACATATAAGTAATTTCACATCTCTTGTGCTTAAATGTCCGCTTACTAGTATCTGAGCAAGTCGATTATTCGTTTAATTTCATCAACCAAATGAAAGAGGTTTTTCCATTCGTTTATGACGATGAAATGGTGTAGTGCAATTAAACGGTAGTTTAAGCAAAAGAGGCATAAGGTAACTTAGTCACTTTCAAAATAAACTGCTCATATGATTTCTGTTAAATAATGGGTTAAATTTTTGTAAAAAAATTCTAACAATTAAACTAACTTAAGAAAGATAGTCAAAACTGGTAAAAATGTCGTGCTCCTATTGTTTTTCACATGACTATAGATGTACGCATGTGTGGGATTTTATCAAACAATGGGATTAATAAACTTTAACTTGGTAATTTTATTATTCTCGAAAACAATTTTTATTGGACCGTAAATAATTTAGACATACTTTTCCTCTTAGTAGCAATAAATATGTATTTGTATTTCGTATTGGAAAATATTTTACGATTTCTCATGAAGAAGCAAATAGGGGAAACATTTTTCGAAAACAAATTTAAATTTTAAGGCATCGACATAACTTTACTGAGAAAGGGTACCCATTGATTGGCGGTGGAAAGATAAAGTGATGTTTTTTTTTTGGAGAGATATATGTACGCGCATAAATGGCCGGCACATAAAATTTTATTTTTATTCAGAACGTCCCACAACACATACTTCGATCAAATGTAAGTACAAATATATCAAACTATCGCATTTTTTTGTAAACAGGATTAAAAAAAAATGTTCCTATCACCTCGTGATCTAAATACTCCATATTTTATAGGTGCAATGCCTTTATTTTCATTAGTCTATGCTGGCATGCATGTCCGCAACAATTGAAGTATTTAAGTAATATTTATGTTGCACGCCCAACTGTTTATTAAACAAAAACTCTAAGCACAGCATTGCCAACTGCTTGAATTTATTTTTAATTTAATGATAGCACACGCGTATGAAATAATTTTATTTTAAATTTTATATTTTATAAATTGCAATTAATCCGCAATGGAAATACACATAATTTTAACATACTCGTTGCTATTTAATATAATTTTCTATAAGTTCACAATGAATTTCGATGCCGTACACAACACCTGCAATCAATTCCGAATTGACTGCGATTAATTAATATAATTACTTCATCGTTTCACGCACAAGTTCAATGGTTGCGGATGTTAAAGCGATTTTCCGCCATTCATTATGGCCATTTAGGGTTTAATTTTCAATTTAAATCATTAAAACGGTTAATATCGGCAAGACAATGAGACGCATGCGCAGCTGCTGATTTGTAATGTGACAAGGATGCGCAGCTGCACTCTATCTATAGGTATATGTACCTGTAGTTTAACTGTTTAACAGACACACACACACACCCGCAAAGGATGAAATTTGAATAGTGTAAATTGCAAACAAATACGGGCGGCCATATAACGCGTATAAATAGTGGCGCAACTGTTTGCATGCGACTGCTAAATGTACACAGCATAGTATGCAAGCATGTGTGTATATATATATGTAATTATGTATTTGATAATGGTGAAATTAAACCCCAATGTATAATTAAAATCGCCCTTAATATACTGTGATTACATGCTAATGAAATGAAATGCGATGAAGAGAAATAAAACAGATCTCTGCTAAAGAATCAGCAATGAATGTGTATGTAGGTATGTATGCATGTACAATGTACATTAGAGTGGTCCAACTTTTGTATGGGGGTAAAAAATCGTCCTCCTAGAAAACGGGCACCCTTTTAGTTTTTTCCTTTTGATATTTGTAATATCCATACCAACTTAAAATTTTCTACTGTAACGAATACAGGGTGCTCAATGACCTTGAAATGGATCGCTGTGAAACTGAAAAAAAAATATTGGCGATTTTTATAAAAAGCTACTGTTGCCATGACAACTGAAGCTTGTTATATTTTTTAGACAATTTACATTTGAAATGTTCTTAGGCTGCTTAACTAATTGTTTGATTAATATATGTACACAATACTTCTAGAGTAAAATATGAGCAGAATAAGCATCCTCTAAATTTATACTTAGTAGAGTAAAGCCAGCACCTCTTTCGGCAGGAGGAAAAATTTTGGAAGGTGCCCCAAACCCTATCTCGTTTTTTTTTTTGGACCACTCTAATGTACATACAAACTCAGCAATGTATATAGGTTGTCAGGTTAGTTTCAATAAAGCAGCCTTGTTCCGGCACTGACCTAGAGGTCGAAATACTACAATGAATCTATCAATGAATGTATGCGAAAGAGCACGTTAATGCTGTCCAGTCCTTTGATTGCTCTTCCATGAGTGCGAGACGAATGGCAGAAGTGATGATGTCATGACAGTTACATGTATGTATAGATTTAAAATTAATGAAAAAGAGAGGAATTAATTTCCTGCCGATTTATATCGACAGCTTAAGCGTGTGCATAAAATTCCAATTAAATTAATAAATAGGCGTTAAAGGATAATCTTTGTTGTTTACTGATGTTCATCAAATGCATAGAGAAACGTAAAAAGAAACAATGCAGAATCAAGCAAATACATACGTGTGGATGTAATTACTTTCCAAAACTATTCAAAAATCTCTCATTCAAAGAAGGTTTTGAAGCAATAATACAAAAAGAGATAAAGATTTAGAAGAGGTAAGGTTATACCACTTCTCAAACGCCTAATCACTTTGAACGGAATGGCCCGTTGTTTTGAAATATGCTAAGGCAATGCAAAACATTCGATGCGGTGTCAGTCGGTGGTGGCTGTTCATGCGAATATATCGACCCCAAACCAAATTTTACAGGAGAGGAGTTTTTATGCTTTTCAAAATTTTTTTAATTTTTGCATTGTAATATACGATAAAATGAACAGCAAATTTTGGGGATTTATCCCCAATATTTTACTAAGTGATGCGTTGTGGAGTGTCGAACAAATTTGCATCGAAAAGTTAATTTCGAAAAAAATGGTACATACGATAATTTTGCACAAAGGGGTCGATATCCTCTGCTTTAGAACGAACACGTACAAAAAAGTTTGGTTTGACTTGGTGTTTCTAAATGGCTGGAATTAATATTCGACTGAATCTATATGGAAGTTGTATTGCTGATGGAAAAGAAAGAGTACTTGTCAGTAAGGCATAGCTTATTAGAAAGTTAGGCGAGGCCTATTGGAATTGCCAAGTTAAGCCAGGTCTTTCTTCAACTTGTCTTTCCATTGCAGAGGAATCTTAAAGCTTAAATACATACATATACGGGTCGTTCTTAAAAAACATGACCATTCTGAATTTTGTAATTTTTAAAAATTAAGTTGGCCAAATATGTTTATAATTGGCCTCATGTGGTTACGGATGGTATCAACAATAGGAATCCATAACCAGCAGTATTTTTTTTAATTTTTGGAGTTTTTGGAGTTAATAAGTCACAGAGTGGACCGGTAACAGAGGGGACAAATTAACTCAAAAATACCAAATTTTAGCTTTTTATTCGAATTTTGGAGAATTTATTTGTCCACTTAATTAATGTACATAAAATATTTATAAAAAAATTATAAAATAAATAAAAAATCACTTTACTCACCGTTTTTCAACAGTAACAGAGTTGACACTGAATAAGGGTACGTACCCGGCATACAATTGGGTTCCTTACTCAACAACGCACTAAACAAGACTGAACAGTTCAAAACACATTTTGTTGATTTTAGCTAAGTTATGATGGAGAAGCATAAGAGAAATATACGCGTCATAACGTTTAACAAACATTTTTCAATAAAATGAGTGGACGTAACAGAGGGGACCAAAACCTGGGGACACAAATTTTCTTCATAAAAATTATACAAAAAAATTATTTCTGATCATTCTTTTCTATATATGGTATTAATATACACAAACTGAATAACAAAAATTGTAAATATTATTTTTTTTCAATTTTATTTCAACTGAAAATAACTATTAAATTTTTATAAATTGGCTCGGGACACAGGTTTTTGCTAAACCTTTGACATTGAAAATATTTTTTAAGTTATTTTCAGATAATTAATTATTTTTTTTTTATAATATAGTTACGTAGAATCGATAATAATTTATAAAAATGCAGATATTTTTCTATTTTCTTTTTGAAGAAACAAAATATAAAATAGTAAAGTCTGGGGACACCAATTGGTCATGTTTTTTAAGAACGACCCATACACATACTGTACCAACATCCCTGAGACAAAAGTACTTTTGCAAGACAACTACGAAACAAATTATTTTTTCGTCGAACGTACATTCTTATCATATCTTCGACATTTACAATCAAACCCTAAAGCATTTTTTTCTTGTTCCAATTTTCAATTACCTCAAATAATCCGAACTAGTAGTACTTAGCCGACAGATCTCAGTTCCTGCCAACCTAACGCACCTCCCTAATGCTAGTAAATTAAAGCCCTTCAATTTTTTTTTTTTATTTCAGCAGAACTATTAAATAAAATTTTTGTTTGAAATTGCTTTGCAAAAATACTTTGTAAGGCGGTCCGTGTACACTTTGCTTCAATTGAGTTTTAAAGAAATTAAAACAACTCGAATTGCATTCGTTTTTTTTTTTTGTTAAATAGACGGCAAGAGTTAAGAGCGTTTACCAAAGTGACACTTTGGTTTTTTAACTACATATTTTTTATTTTTGCTTCCAAATAAAAGAGTTCGCCATAATTTTCAATTAACCGACCGTGCATTGAGGTTTTTTATTTGGGAGATTACTCTTTGCACCGGCACCCTGGTAAGCAACATCTTTTTTGCTTATGTACCTTTTTATAATAAAAACTGCACTCCTCCTCCTGTTTTTGCTCTCCTTACTCTACTCGTCAAATAAATTATAAAACACAATTGCTCGTTAAATTCTTTTTTAAAATGCAATATTATAAAAATATGATTTCGACTGGTAGCTAAAAATATACAAAACTGTGTATGTACATAAATGTGTGCGTATCTAAAAACGAAAAAAAAAAAAACAAAAACATTACCCATACGTATCTGCATACTAAAACCCCAAACAAACATTTAAATGCGTATTTTTTTTTTTAACTTCTTTACCTCGCTTATGTTTCGCATAATTCGTGACCTCGTTGCTGCAGCACGGCTGTTCGTAGTAAAAATTCCATGTATTCTCGTAATCGCAGGATATTGGTGGCACACAATGCACCAGCAACAACAACATGGCAGCGTACACGAACAGCATTGGCGTCTTTTGTTGGGGACGTGTTGTTGTTGTTGTTGGTCGCCACAATTGGATTATTGTGGCGTTGGGGTTTTGTGTGGTGGGCGGCGGCATGTCTGTTTGTTACGCGGATTGCAGCCAAACTTTTTACGCTCGCTTATTATTATTTCGTTATTTATTTTTTTGTACTTTTTTTCCTTTGTTAGAGTATAACTTTTTCGTAATATTTATTTACTTTTTATTTGCACTTTTATTATACACACACACACACATACATGCTAACATTATTTGTATGTAAATATGCGTACGTATTTTAATTTTTTAAAAGTGTTGAGCACTGTGTGTTTTTTATTTTAAGCTCGCATTGTTTTCCCGTTATTTATACAATATTACTATTTATGATGTTTTCACTAGCCGCATGTGGGTATGTGTGTGTATGTGTGTATGTTTGCGCGCATATAAAATATATTTTTGATCCTTTTTACCTTAATGCGAGAGCGTTCACGTACGCGCCTTTTGCCTGAAATGGGCTTTTTTATATGAATTATTGTTATTAAATTTATTTGTTTACTATTTAAGACGAATAAATGGCGTTCATTGATATTATTATTTATTGCATTATTATATGCCGTAGTTGTTGTTGCCGGTGGTGGTTTTTATTTGTTTATTCATTTTTTTTTTTTTACATGCTAGCCCGTTCAGCAGGAGTGATATAATAAATATTTGATTAATATATTTTTTTCGCTTTATGCTCTTTTTTGTTTTGCTATGCTGTGTATGCTTAATGCTTCATCAATATACATATTTTTATTTTAAGGAATTAAAGGTGATGCATTTATTCAAAAGGTATTAAGCGCTTTTAAGTGCCTGCATTTTTAATTGCCGCTGAGACAAAAAAAAAAATGTTTTAAGTGGTTACTTTTGTATCCATATGCATATGGAAATCATGTTATCCCTTTTAAGTGCTTAAGCTGATTTAATTACTTATACATATTGGAGCTAAACGCTTTTAGCCACGTGAATCAAGAGTTTGGAAAATGAAGGAAATGTGAGAGAGAGGAAAGTATCTTTTTTTTCTGAATAGAATGCTGATATTGGACAAATAGGAAGAAGATACTATCTGGATCGTTTTTGTGGGCGTCAATAGCAGTAATTATAAGCAGCTAAGCACAACACATGCACACTTACATAAATTTATTGGGTGGAGTAAGTCATTCTCGAAAAATCAATAGATGTGTTTAGATTTTGGCGATAAATATTTTTACTCTACATGAACACAAAGAAGTTTCCGCCGCAAAAATTTACCAATTTCTGATAAGGGTGAAAACAGTTGACGAAAAGTGGATTTTTTACAACAATATGGATTGCAAACGGTCTTGGTCCCTCTAAAGATTTTGAAAGCAGAAAGAACATATCGGCATTTTGCTTCGATGCATCGCAAATTTTCCACTCGATACATAAATAGCCGATGTATCGATATATCGATGCATCGATGTTTTTTGAAAACTGACACCTTTAGTACATTAAACCGGCATTTAATTTTTTTTTATTCGTTTAAAAAAGAGAAGTGACTTTGACTAAACAAATTGAAATGGCTACAAAAGTTCCTTTGAAAGCATACAATTTCAAATTTTGTTCAAGTTTGTTAATAACTTATTTTGTTGTGTAATAAATATCATCTGAAGAATCCTATGCAATAGATGTATGTACTTCGATGTATCGAAAAATATTGATGTATATACATACATTTTGATGCATCGAATCAAAGAAAAACATTCTACGAACGGTGAATTATGATGCTCACCAATTTGTCTATCAATGCATCCAACTGTACGGGAAGTTCAAAAATTGGCCAAGATTTCTATCAGTATCACATTTTTCTTGCATTTACATTGTGATTTTTTCAGATGCACAAGATACGCGTTTGGCTAAGTTTTTTTTAATAGCGCGACCCAAACCGAAAACCCGTTGCAGTGCCAAAGAAGGCGAAAAATATCTCTAAAATATCACCTTTGGTGCCTCCACAAAAAAGACGCAAAGAAAAAACAAAAAAAAAAAATCGACCCCTCCTTTAGTGACTCCAAATTGGTACCTCTGCACAACTCTATCAAGTATATGTATATATGTATGCGTATGTGAATTGGGATTTGTTTGTTTGTTGTTTTTTGCATTATTTTTATTTTTGTTGGAAAAAGTCAAAGAGCAAACCACAATGACAGACGGATAAAGACACAAAAATAACAACACAGCGCAAAACTGGTTTCAGAAAAATTTTATGCCTACACAACAATTAACCGCAAAAAAAATATGTACCTACCTACGTATGTAGCAATGTGTGCGAGCAAATTGGAACGCTTGAATAGAGGAAGAGTAGTGCTTGTTGGAGAGAAAATAGCTTGTGTGTATTTTCAAGAAAACATGGCGTTGCCAATTAATTCATATATAATAAATATCATTAACTTAAAACAGAAGGGCTCCATCTGGCATCTTTGTTTCTTTAAAGAGTGGTAAAAAAAAAACATCAGAAAACTAGAGTTCTTCAGTTGCTAATTTTTTCAAAGGATTATTATACCCGAGCGCACTTTTGTAATGCAACTTTGTTCACAAAGCGCTTGTCTGTAACAGCCTAAAGCAATCGAGATAGATATAGACATACATATGTATATATCGCCGTTTAAAGTACAAAACCGCGTATCTAAGGTTGCATAAATTATTTTCTAGAGAGTAAAAAACACTCATTATTCAAAATCGGACAAACACATCGCCCACATTCCATATAACGGTAATTTAGAGAAATACGAAATCTGAGATAAATCAGTAACTACTGAAACTAATTATGTCTGAAATAAATCTAAATATTTATGCGATTAGAAATGTTTTTTTTTTGAAAATAGACCTGCAACTTATGTATTTGCTGATGTAGTGTAAATTACATTGATATATTGGGCAATTGGCATTTAATTTAACAAATTTGCTGCAAAGCTGAAGTTCGCAGTAAATTAGTTAGGGCTAAGGTAACGACGATACACAAATTTTCTACATATTTTGTACAATATTTTGACTTTCAGTTTTTATTTTGTTTTGGGTTGTTTCATTTCTTCTCGTTTCATTTTATGTAAATTTATTTAATTTCATTCCGTTTCATTTTGTCGACTTTTCGATTCCATTTCTTTCCATTCCATTTCATTTCATTGAAGTGCAAATATTTTTGTTATTTTAGCTAATTTCCTCTTATTTCTTTTAACTCTTTTCTGTTTACATTATTTGTTTTAACTAAATTTTGAAACAACATTTTACTTTTTTTTTAATTATGTAGATTTGTATTTACGGCATAATGATAAGATTATTTTCGGCGGGACAAAAATTCTCACAAACTGGTAACCCTATATCCTCCTATAGCTGAGAAAAAGAGAGAAAAGGTATCCGACATTGTGGGTACACACTTGATATGGTAAATTCTTCACAGCAATAGGAGTATACAAATAAATTTGTACATTTATTTAAACGTCAGGGCTAACAGATATACATATAGTTATACTACACAACTTTCAGCAAAATTTCAAATTAATATTTCTTGCAAAAAGAATATTATGTTAATAGACCCATACGAAAATAGTAAGCACAAATTTTTGCAACGCTGCTTTCAAATAAAAATAAGTATGTACACATATATTTACAATGGTATATCTATTTCTATTTTGTTTTAGTATCACTTTGCTACTTTTTTTTAGATTTCAGAGTACTCGGATTGGTTAGAATTTGTGTACATCCACTTTTCCATTGATAATATACATTATGCAGTTGATTGAAATATAAACAAATTTCCACACTATTAACTTCAATTACTTATACGAGGAGTACCAAAGATTATTCATACATATTTAGTATGTATATACATACATATGTGTATACGTTTGTAATTCACTCGAACTATTTCACACCGTAATAGCACAACCACGTCTCTCCGTATTAGCACCACGCAGATCACTGAACCGCTCTAACTAACAAATAAAGACCGTCCAGTTTCTTTAGTGATCTTCAAGAAGCGATCCATTCTCAATTAGTTCCCGCGGCATTTACAAGAAAACAACAAACGAAATAAATTCCAATGGAGTTTGTTTTGTTTCGCAGTGGAACGACGACTATGGAAAACATATATAGGTACTATATACATAGTATGAATGGAATGCGATGATGAGTACCGGAGAGTGAATACCAACGTACTTAACTAAATACATACGTGTGTATGGTGCTGGAGGGTAGGGCAGGTAGGTAAACATAATTATTTTGTCTTGACTTCAGCGGTCAAATGCAACGGAATGAAGACTGTTTTTCCACACACTTTATTTTTAGGTAATATCTTGAAAAATTTATAAGTATTTGGGATGATAATAAATATTATTGTGTTTTATACTTAACGGGTTTGTTATTTATATTGTATCTACACATGAACCCAAATGTGCATTAACTATGCTCACATTTGTATATATACCTGTATGTATTTGAGTCAACGGCATCTTGATATTAGTGAGATATCAGCTAAATGCATAGCCAGTTTAGCAAAATAGCAGCAAAGAGAGTGAAAGAGAACGTATTTGGCTTGGGGAGCTTTTGAATTAAAGAGCGAAAGAGTCGGCTCTTTTGATTGAACTAGGTCATTAGTTCGTTCATTAAAGTGAACTAACATTTTCTGTGGCAACACTCCAATAAAAATAGAAATGTAGTTTTAACACATATGGCATCCCGCTTTTCGTTGAAAAGGCATAAAGAAATAACTGATCAGAATTCGCGCTCAACAGAAATTTTTATATCATTGAATATTCAATGTTTTACACCGTTTAGTACAATTTGTGTAAAAAAGTAAATATTTGAGTTGAGTTTTTGGGACTTGATGTTTAACGAAAGACTTTCGATTTCAAATGCCAAAGCGAAGCGCAATTTGGTCGCTTTTCGAAGACAAACTTGAAGAAGAGAAAATATTTCCATAAGAATTGTTGGTGGCTTTCATGGAAATTTGAATCACCATATGAAAGCCAAACATCCTTTCGAGATTTTGGAATGAATGAAGACGACTAAATTGTGTCGTTATTGCAGAGGACCACCGATATGTAGAAAAAATTTGTTTTTTACTTAACAGATTAATTCAATCTTTTATATGAGCCGTTTATTTTGAAAGTGGCGCAAGTGCCTTTGTTTATAAATCGAGATATGTACATATGTAGGGGTTTGCGTGTCAACACGTTTAAAAATATTGACGCTAACTTTCGAGAAGGTTTACTTGTACTTTTTATCTTAGGATATCTATATTTTTCTCAGTATAAATAATTTCGTATATTCATGGAAATATCACCACTTTTCATTAATGCTAAGGGACTTATACTACTTTCAAATAAATATTTTAGAAAAATTACTGACTTATATCAATTAAGTCCAATGTAGTTCACTGAAATGATGTTTTGAAAACAACAGTGATTTACTAAAATTGATGGATTAATTAATTACATAACAGCCTTATAATCTTATTATTTTAAACAAGAAATTCTTGTATATTTATATGTATATATCTACGTATATAAATGGGATCTAACTGGGACTGTTTTTCGGAAGTTATTGAGATTACCTTCATTGCTCTTCTGAATCCCCACGATAGGCTATACAAACTGCCAATAATTATTAGGTTTTCTGCATTCATCGACAGCGAAGTATAGTTGACACTCGGGATATATGGTCAATGTTCTAATTTATCAAATAACTAATCTAACTTAAATGCGAGCTCAAGCGACACAGCGTAGCTACAAACACCACAAATTGTCATACAATTATAGCCGGAATGCAGAATGGCGGCAAAGTAATCCTTACACCACATTCCACTGCATTCCCTAACTCAAAGTGATAACTGCTCTACAACCACACACTCAGAATACAAGTACCTTCGCTATAAGTGCCTGATCGCAAAATCTCCGCTGCAACATTTGCCACAACCAGAGCCGACATAACCTTCAACGCGCGGTGCAGACAGTTCAAGTAGGCGTCACTAACAGGCAAGTTCTACCAACTCCGAACCACTCCTACCCCTAGCTACGTATGCATCTATTCTATCGCTCATAGCAAGCTGCAGCTTCCTTGCCCATCACCAGCATATCAGTTGGCAATTATTACACAGCGAGTGGGAATGACTCCCCTCAACGCTTGGTCCAAGCTTATACCACTACTGGCAGTGCCAATGTTTTAGCGCATGTTTGTACGTGTTTTTGTGTTCTGTACACTCATAATATGTATATATTCTGTTTTTATGTCCATCGGGTAAAAAAAAAAGGCTGCACTGGGCACATCTGCTGCAGCAACAATAATTACACTAAGTGTGCAATGGCGAGCCGTGCCGAAAGAGAAGGAAGGTGCGGTGATTCGCTATCACTAACTATCTCACATAGGGAACATCAGTGAGGCAACTCCTGACATGTTGCTCCAGTACTTTTTATTGCTTTTATTCCAGATTTTTTTTTAAATTGTTTTTAGCTGTCCTGTTATCCTTTCGATGCAATTTTTCGGAAGCATTCTTCATTATTTGCTTGCTTTTTTGGCTTTGTTTATTTTCAATGTTTCGCTGTTGCTGCTGCCACGGAATTTTTCAATTTTAATGCATCATGCATACAAACACAAAATAGTAAGCGTTCCCTGTGCAATTGTTTGCATCCTTTTTGTTGATTATTTTTTGTATTGGCCTGAAAAAAGTGTGAAATTGGTGTAAGTCTCTAAGTGAATTCACCTCTCATACATACAGTAACTCAAACCAATAACCATGAGTTGATTTTTTTTTTTCAATTATTCGTAATATTTTTGGAGCTAAATCGCAAAAGCAGTATCAACAAAAAATGCTCGATAATCAATGCGATTTTTGAGCTGGTTGAAACTGGCTCTTCGTTAGAATAAAACTGCATGAGATATAAAGTTACATACCCAATAGTGTTCTAAATTTTGATGGAAATTTGTTGAATTTACGTAAATTTTGTGTTAACTTTGAATTTGTGATTTATATGTTTTACTTAAAATTACGAATATTTAAAGATTATCAACACGTGGTCATTTGTTTGAGTCACTGTATATCGATGCCAATTGGTGTCAGCCATAGAGACTGCTCATCATGGCACATATATGGTTTTCCCTGTCTATGCGCTTGTCTGGCTTGGAGTGTGCCGTAGTGTGGCCGACACTGTCATCCTTGCGAACTAAAAGCAAACACTCAAAGCTTTGAAGGAATGTGTGTGGGCTTGTATTCGAGCAGAAAAAAAGGGGAAAAATGATACAATGCGGGCCTGTCTGTGGTTGAGCAGACGACGCGATTAAAATTCACAGAGCAACACTCAAGCGCACCTACAGCGCACCATTGGCCCACACATGTATGGCGCTGCTTGGATGTGGCTGGGTCTGTGCGGCGCTACTCCACTTGCATGCATAAAGTGGTCTAGTCAAGGTTAAAGATAGTGAATTTTTTTATTGTACGAAAGCACTTAGGCTGAAGGTTTGAAGGTTGCTTTATCCTGTCGGCTTGGCACATCAGCCTGCATTTCCTGAACATACACTCAGCTTTTTTATTTACTTTAAATTTTGTAGCACCAAAGAGAGTAATTATCTGATTGCAGGGATTAATTTTTGAATTTTTCGCAACCCATCTGAGGATCTTTGTGTTTGGCCTTTACTTTCATATAGGTTTTTGAGTCTAGTTTTATTGTTTGACAAAGTTCAAGGGTTTAACTTTTTACATACAGTGGCGGTCAGAAATGGATGAATGGTGTTTGGTTTTTAATATTTACAATGTTTTTCAAGCTAATATTTTTTTATAAAAACATAGTTCATGCTTTAACAAAAACTAGATAAATCACACTTTAAAAATTTATACGGAACTTAAAAAAATTTTCCGAATTTTTATTTAAATTCCGAGCTTTTTAACCAAAAATTTTAGAAATTTTTTTGGTAAGCTAATTCCAAGCTTATAAATTTCGGGTAAAATAGGTGCACGTATTTAGCGGCTAAAGCAACGCATTGATTTTTAATAACTTTTTTTTTTTTGTTGACTGCGTTTTGCACTTTTTTCCATAAAAACATGAATTTCTTGTGGCAAAAATATGCCCAAGACCGTTTGTGAAATATAAAAAA
>NW_023458957.1:43883-87240 GCF_013731165.1 Rhagoletis pomonella
TTTTTTATATTTCACAAACGGTCTTGGGCATATTTTTGCCACAAGAAATTCATGTTTTTATGGAAAAAAGTGCAAAACGCAGTCAACAAAAAAAAAAAAGTTATTAAAAATCAATGCGTTGCTTTAGCCGCTAAATACGTGCACCTATTTTACCCGAAATTTATAAGCTTGGAATTAGCTTACCAAAAAAATTTCTAAAATTTTTGGTTAAAAAGCTCGGAATTTAAATAAAAATTCGGAAAATTTTTTTAAGTTCCGTATAAATTTTTAAAGTGTGATTTATCTAGTTTTTGTTAAAGCATGAACTATGTTTTTATAAAAAAATATTAGCTTGAAAAACATTGTAAATATTAAAAACCAAACACCATTCATCCATTTCTGACCGCCACTGTATGTAAAAAGTTAAACCCTTGAACTTTGTCAAACAATAAAACTAGACTCAAAAACCTATATGAAAGTAAAGGCCAAACACAAAGATCCTCAGATGGGTTGCGAAAAATTCAAAAATTAATCCCTGCAATCAGATAATTACTCTCTTTGGTGCTACAAAATTTAAAGTAAATAAAAAAGCTGAGTGTATGTTCAGGAAATGCAGGCTGATGTGCCAAGCCGACAGGATAAAGCAACCTTCAAACCTTCAGCCTAAGTGCTTTCGTACAATAAAAAAATTCACTATCTTTAACCTTGACTAGACCACTTTATGCATGCAAGTGGAGTAGCGCCGCACAGACCCAGCCACATCCAAGCAGCGCCATACATGTGTGGGCCAATGGTGCGCTGTAGGTGCGCTTGAGTGTTGCTCTGTGAATTTTAATCGCGTCGTCTGCTCAACCACAGACAGGCCCGCATTGTATCATTTTTCCCCTTTTTTTCTGCTCGAATACAAGCCCACACACATTCCTTCAAAGCTTTGAGTGTTTGCTTTTAGTTCGCAAGGATGACAGTGTCGGCCACACTACGGCACACTCCAAGCCAGACAAGCGCATAGACAGGGAAAACCATATATGTGCCATGATGAGCAGTCTCTATGGCTGACACCAATTGGCATCGATATACAGTGACTCAAACAAATGACCACGTGTTGATAATCTTTAAATATTCGTAATTTTAAGTAAAACATATAAATCACAAATTCAAAGTTAACACAAAATTTACGTAAATTCAACAAATTTCCATCAAAATTTAGAACACTATTGGGTATGTAACTTTATATCTCATGCAGTTTTATTCTAACGAAGAGCCAGTTTCAACCAGCTCAAAAATCGCATTGATTATCGAGCATTTTTTGTTGATACTGCTTTTGCGATTTAGCTCCAAAAATATTACGAATAATTGAAAAAAAAAAATCAACTCATGGTTATTGGTTTGAGTTACTGTATGTATGAGAGGTGAATTCACTTAGAGACTTACACCAATTTCACACTTTTTTCAGGCCAATACAAAAAATAATCAACAAAAAGGATGCAAACAATTGCACAGGGAACGCTTACTATTTTGTGTTTGTATGCATGATGCATTAAAATTGAAAAATTCCGTGGCAGCAGCAACAGCGAAACATTGAAAATAAACAAAGCCAAAAAAGCAAGCAAATAATGAAGAATGCTTCCGAAAAATTGCATCGAAAGGATAACAGGACAGCTAAAAACAATTTAAAAAAAAATCTGGAATAAAAGCAATAAAAAGTACTGGAGCAACATGTCAGGAGTTGCCTCACTGATGTTCCCTATGTGAGATAGTTAGTGATAGCGAATCACCGCACCTTCCTTCTCTTTCGGCACGGCTCGCCATTGCACACTTAGTGTAATTATTGTTGCTGCAGCAGATGTGCCCAGTGCAGCCTTTTTTTTTTACCCGATGGACATAAAAACAGAATATATACATATTATGAGTGTACAGAACACAAAAACACGTACAAACATGCGCTAAAACATTGGCACTGCCAGTAGTGGTATAAGCTTGGACCAAGCGTTGAGGGGAGTCATTCCCACTCGCTGTGTAATAATTGCCAACTGATATGCTGGTGATGGGCAAGGAAGCTGCAGCTTGCTATGAGCGATAGAATAGATGCATACGTAGCTAGGGGTAGGAGTGGTTCGGAGTTGGTAGAACTTGCCTGTTAGTGACGCCTACTTGAACTGTCTGCACCGCGCGTTGAAGGTTATGTCGGCTCTGGTTGTGGCAAATGTTGCAGCGGAGATTTTGCGATCAGGCACTTATAGCGAAGGTACTTGTATTCTGAGTGTGTGGTTGTAGAGCAGTTATCACTTTGAGTTAGGGAATGCAGTGGAATGTGGTGTAAGGATTACTTTGCCGCCATTCTGCATTCCGGCTATAATTGTATGACAATTTGTGGTGTTTGTAGCTACGCTGTGTCGCTTGAGCTCGCATTTAAGTTAGATTAGTTATTTGATAAATTAGAACATTGACCATATATCCCGAGTGTCAACTATACTTCGCTGTCGATGAATGCAGAAAACCTAATAATTATTGGCAGTTTGTATAGCCTATCGTGGGGATTCAGAAGAGCAATGAAGGTAATCTCAATAACTTCCGAAAAACAGTCCCAGTTAGATCCCATTTATATACGTAGATATATACATATAAATATACAAGAATTTCTTGTTTAAAATAATAAGATTATAAGGCTGTTATGTAATTAATTAATCCATCAATTTTAGTAAATCACTGTTGTTTTCAAAACATCATTTCAGTGAACTACATTGGACTTAATTGATATAAGTCAGTAATTTTTCTAAAATATTTATTTGAAAGTAGTATAAGTCCCTTAGCATTAATGAAAAGTGGTGATATTTCCATGAATATACGAAATTATTTATACTGAGAAAAATATAGATATCCTAAGATAAAAAGTACAAGTAAACCTTCTCGAAAGTTAGCGTCAATATTTTTAAACGTGTTGACACGCAAACCCCTACATATGTACATATCTCGATTTATAAACAAAGGCACTTGCGCCACTTTCAAAATAAACGGCTCATATAAAAGATTGAATTAATCTGTTAAGTAAAAAACAAATTTTTTCTACATATCGGTGGTCCTCTGCAATAACGACACAATTTAGTCGTCTTCATTCATTCCAAAATCTCGAAAGGATGTTTGGCTTTCATATGGTGATTCAAATTTCCATGAAAGCCACCAACAATTCTTATGGAAATATTTTCTCTTCTTCAAGTTTGTCTTCGAAAAGCGACCAAATTGCGCTTCGCTTTGGCATTTGAAATCGAAAGTCTTTCGTTAAACATCAAGTCCCAAAAACTCAACTCAAATATTTACTTTTTTACACAAATTGTACTAAACGGTGTAAAACATTGAATATTCAATGATATAAAAATTTCTGTTGAGCGCGAATTCTGATCAGTTATTTCTTTATGCCTTTTCAACGAAAAGCGGGATGCCATATGTGTTAAAACTACATTTCTATTTTTATTGGAGTGTTGCCACAGAAAATGTTAGTTCACTTTAATGAACGAACTAATGACCTAGTTCAATCAAAAGAGCCGACTCTTTCGCTCTTTAATTCAAAAGCTCCCCAAGCCAAATACGTTCTCTTTCACTCTCTTTGCTGCTATTTTGCTAAACTGGCTATGCATTTAGCTGATATCTCACTAATATCAAGATGCCGTTGACTCAAATACATACAGGTATATATACAAATGTGAGCATAGTTAATGCACATTTGGGTTCATGTGTAGATACAATATAAATAACAAACCCGTTAAGTATAAAACACAATAATATTTATTATCATCCCAAATACTTATAAATTTTTCAAGATATTACCTAAAAATAAAGTGTGTGGAAAAACAGTCTTCATTCCGTTGCATTTGACCGCTGAAGTCAAGACAAAATAATTATGTTTACCTACCTGCCCTACCCTCCAGCACCATACACACGTATGTATTTAGTTAAGTACGTTGGTATTCACTCTCCGGTACTCATCATCGCATTCCATTCATACTATGTATATAGTACCTATATATGTTTTCCATAGTCGTCGTTCCACTGCGAAACAAAACAAACTCCATTGGAATTTATTTCGTTTGTTGTTTTCTTGTAAATGCCGCGGGAACTAATTGAGAATGGATCGCTTCTTGAAGATCACTAAAGAAACTGGACGGTCTTTATTTGTTAGTTAGAGCGGTTCAGTGATCTGCGTGGTGCTAATACGGAGAGACGTGGTTGTGCTATTACGGTGTGAAATAGTTCGAGTGAATTACAAACGTATACACATATGTATGTATATACATACTAAATATGTATGAATAATCTTTGGTACTCCTCGTATAAGTAATTGAAGTTAATAGTGTGGAAATTTGTTTATATTTCAATCAACTGCATAATGTATATTATCAATGGAAAAGTGGATGTACACAAATTCTAACCAATCCGAGTACTCTGAAATCTAAAAAAAAGTAGCAAAGTGATACTAAAACAAAATAGAAATAGATATACCATTGTAAATATATGTGTACATACTTATTTTTATTTGAAAGCAGCGTTGCAAAAATTTGTGCTTACTATTTTCGTATGGGTCTATTAACATAATATTCTTTTTGCAAGAAATATTAATTTGAAATTTTGCTGAAAGTTGTGTAGTATAACTATATGTATATCTGTTAGCCCTGACGTTTAAATAAATGTACAAATTTATTTGTATACTCCTATTGCTGTGAAGAATTTACCATATCAAGTGTGTACCCACAATGTCGGATACCTTTTCTCTCTTTTTCTCAGCTATAGGAGGATATAGGGTTACCAGTTTGTGAGAATTTTTGTCCCGCCGAAAATAATCTTATCATTATGCCGTAAATACAAATCTACATAATTAAAAAAAAAGTAAAATGTTGTTTCAAAATTTAGTTAAAACAAATAATGTAAACAGAAAAGAGTTAAAAGAAATAAGAGGAAATTAGCTAAAATAACAAAAATATTTGCACTTCAATGAAATGAAATGGAATGGAAAGAAATGGAATCGAAAAGTCGACAAAATGAAACGGAATGAAATTAAATAAATTTACATAAAATGAAACGAGAAGAAATGAAACAACCCAAAACAAAATAAAAACTGAAAGTCAAAATATTGTACAAAATATGTAGAAAATTTGTGTATCGTCGTTACCTTAGCCCTAACTAATTTACTGCGAACTTCAGCTTTGCAGCAAATTTGTTAAATTAAATGCCAATTGCCCAATATATCAATGTAATTTACACTACATCAGCAAATACATAAGTTGCAGGTCTATTTTCAAAAAAAAAACATTTCTAATCGCATAAATATTTAGATTTATTTCAGACATAATTAGTTTCAGTAGTTACTGATTTATCTCAGATTTCGTATTTCTCTAAATTACCGTTATATGGAATGTGGGCGATGTGTTTGTCCGATTTTGAATAATGAGTGTTTTTTACTCTCTAGAAAATAATTTATGCAACCTTAGATACGCGGTTTTGTACTTTAAACGGCGATATATACATATGTATGTCTATATCTATCTCGATTGCTTTAGGCTGTTACAGACAAGCGCTTTGTGAACAAAGTTGCATTACAAAAGTGCGCTCGGGTATAATAATCCTTTGAAAAAATTAGCAACTGAAGAACTCTAGTTTTCTGATGTTTTTTTTTTACCACTCTTTAAAGAAACAAAGATGCCAGATGGAGCCCTTCTGTTTTAAGTTAATGATATTTATTATATATGAATTAATTGGCAACGCCATGTTTTCTTGAAAATACACACAAGCTATTTTCTCTCCAACAAGCACTACTCTTCCTCTATTCAAGCGTTCCAATTTGCTCGCACACATTGCTACATACGTAGGTAGGTACATATTTTTTTTGCGGTTAATTGTTGTGTAGGCATAAAATTTTTCTGAAACCAGTTTTGCGCTGTGTTGTTATTTTTGTGTCTTTATCCGTCTGTCATTGTGGTTTGCTCTTTGACTTTTTCCAACAAAAATAAAAATAATGCAAAAAACAACAAACAAACAAATCCCAATTCACATACGCATACATATATACATATACTTGATAGAGTTGTGCAGAGGTACCAATTTGGAGTCACTAAAGGAGGGGTCGATTTTTTTTTTTTGTTTTTTCTTTGCGTCTTTTTTGTGGAGGCACCAAAGGTGATATTTTAGAGATATTTTTCGCCTTCTTTGGCACTGCAACGGGTTTTCGGTTTGGGTCGCGCTATTAAAAAAAACTTAGCCAAACGCGTATCTTGTGCATCTGAAAAAATCACATATCTAGCAAGAAAAATGTGATACTGATAGAAATCTTGGCCGATTTTTGAACTTCCCTTACAGTTGGATGCATTGATAGACAAATTGGTGAGCATCATAATTCACCGTTCGTAGAAGAACGATGTTTTTCTTTGATTCGATGCATCCAAATGTATATACATCGATATTTTTCGATACATCGAAGTGCATACATCTATTGCATAGGATTCTTCAGATGATATTTATTACACAACAAAATAAGTTATTAACAAACTTGCACAAAATTTGAAATTTTATGCTTTCAAAGGAACTTTTGTAGCCATTTCAATTTGTTTAGTCAAAGTCACTTCTCTTTTTTAAACGAATAAAAAAAATTAAATGCCGGTTTAATGTACTAAAGGTGTCAGTTTTCAAGAAACATCGATGCATCGATATATCGATACATCGGCGATGCATCGAAGCAAAATGTCGATATGTTCTTTCTCCTTTCAAAATCTTTAGAGGGACCAAGACCGTTTGCATTTCATATTGTTGTAAAAAATCCACTTTTTATCAACTGTTTTCATCCTTATCGGAAATTGGTAATTTTTTTGCGGCGGAAACTTCTTTGTGTTCATGTAGAGTAAAAATATCTATCTCCAAAATCTAAACGCATCTATTAATTTTTCGAGAATGACTTACTCCACCCAATATATTAATGTAAATGTGCACGTGTTCTGCTTAGCTGCTTATAATTGCTGCTATTGACGCCCACAAAAACGATCCAGATAGTATCTTCATCCTATTTGTCCAATATCAGCATTCTATTCAGAAAAAAAAGATACTTTCTTCTCTCTCTCACTTCCCTCATCTTGCAAACTTTTGATTCACGTGGCTAAAAGCGTTTAGCTCCAATATGTATAAGTAATTGAATCAGCTTAAGCACTTAAAAGGGATAACATGATTTCCATATGCATATGGATACAAAAGTAACCACTTAAAACCTTTTTTTTTTGTTGTCTCAGCGGCAATTAAAAATGCAGGCACTTAAAAGCGCTTAATACCTTTTGAATAAATGCATCACCTTTAATTCCTTAAAATAAAAATATATATTGATGAAGCATTAAGCATACATAGCATAGCAAAACAAAAAAGAGCATAAAGCGAAAAAAATATATTAATCAAATATTTATTATATCACTCCTGCTGAACGGGCTAGCATGTAAAAAAAAATGAATAAACAAATAAAAACCACCGGCACAAACAACTACGGCATATAATAATGCAATAAATAATAATATCAATGAACGCCATTTATTCGTCTTAAATAGTAAACAAATAAATTTAATAACAATAATTCATATAAAAAAGCCCATTTCAGGCAAAAGGCACGTACGTGAACGCTCTCGCATTAAGGTAAAAAGGATCAAAAATATATTTTATATGCACGCACACATACGCACACATACCACATGCGGCTAGTGAAAACATCATAAATAGTAATATTGTATAAATAACGGGAAAACAATGCGAGCTTAAAATAAAAAACACACAGCGCTCAACACTTTTAAAAAATTAAAATACGTACGCATATTTACATACATATGTTAGCATGTATGTGTGTGTGTTTGTATAATAAAAGTGCAAATAAAAAGTAAATAAATATTACGAAAAAGTTATACTCTAACAAAGGAAAAAAAGTACAAAAAAATAAATAACGAAATAATAATAAGCGAGCGTAAAAAGTTTGGCTGCAATCCGCGTAACAAACAGACATGCCGCCGCCCACCACACAAAACCCCAACGCCACAATAATCCAATTGTGGCGACCAACAACAACAACAACACGTCCCCAACAAAAGACGCCAATGCTGTTCGTGTACGCTGCCATGTTGTTGTTGCTGGTGCATTGTGTGCCACCAATATCCTGCGATTACGAGAATACATGGAATTTTTACTACGAACAGCCGTGCTGCAGCAACGAGGTCACGAATTATGCGAAACATAAGCGAGGTAAAGAAGTTAAAAAAAAAAATACGCATTTAAATGTTTGTTTGGGGTTTTAGTATGCAGATACGTATGGGTAATGTTTTTGTTTTTTTTTTTTCGTTTTTAGATACGCACACATTTATGTACATACACAGTTTTGTATATTTTTAGCTACCAGTCGAAATCATATTTTTATAATATTGCATTTTAAAAAAGAATTTAACGAGCAATTGTGTTTTATAATTTATTTGACGAGTAGAGTAAGGAGAGCAAAAACAGGAGGAGGAGTGCAGTTTTTATTATAAAAAGGTACATAAGCAAAAAAGATGTTGCTTACCAGGGTGCCGGTGCAAAGAGTAATCTCCCAAATAAAAAACCTCAATGCACGGTCGGTTAATTGAAAATTATGGCGAACTCTTTTATTTGGAAGCAAAAATAAAAAATATGTAGTTAAAAAACCAAAGTGTCACTTTGGTAAACGCTCTTAACTCTTGCCGTCTATTTAACAAAAAAAAAAAACGAATGCAATTCGAGTTGTTTTAATTTCTTTAAAACTCAATTGAAGCAAAGTGTACACGGACCGCCTTACAAAGTATTTTTGCAAAGCAATTTCAAACAAAAATTTTATTTAATAGTTCTGCTGAAATAAAAAAAAAAAATTGAAGGGCTTTAATTTACTAGCATTAGGGAGGTGCGTTAGGTTGGCAGGAACTGAGATCTGTCGGCTAAGTACTACTAGTTCGGATTATTTGAGGTAATTGAAAATTGGAACAAGAAAAAAATGCTTTAGGGTTTGATTGTAAATGTCGAAGATATGATAAGAATGTACGTTCGACGAAAAAATAATTTGTTTCGTAGTTGTCTTGCAAAAGTACTTTTGTCTCAGGGATGTTGGTACAGTATGTGTATGGGTCGTTCTTAAAAAACATGACCAATTGGTGTCCCCAGACTTTACTATTTTATATTTTGTTTCTTCAAAAAGAAAATAGAAAAATATCTGCATTTTTATAAATTATTATCGATTCTACGTAACTATATTATAAAAAAAAAATAATTAATTATCTGAAAATAACTTAAAAAATATTTTCAATGTCAAAGGTTTAGCAAAAACCTGTGTCCCGAGCCTATTTATAAAAATTTAATAGTTATTTTCAGTTGAAATAAAATTGAAAAAAAATAATATTTACAATTTTTGTTATTCAGTTTGTGTATATTAATACCATATATAGAAAAGAATGATCAGAAATAATTTTTTTGTATAATTTTTATGAAGAAAATTTGTGTCCCCAGGTTTTGGTCCCCTCTGTTACGTCCACTCATTTTATTGAAAAATGTTTGTTAAACGTTATGACGCGTATATTTCTCTTATGCTTCTCCATCATAACTTAGCTAAAATCAACAAAATGTGTTTTGAACTGTTCAGTCTTGTTTAGTGCGTTGTTGAGTAAGGAACCCAATTGTATGCCGGGTACGTACCCTTATTCAGTGTCAACTCTGTTACTGTTGAAAAACGGTGAGTAAAGTGATTTTTTATTTATTTTATAATTTTTTTATAAATATTTTATGTACATTAATTAAGTGGACAAATAAATTCTCCAAAATTCGAATAAAAAGCTAAAATTTGGTATTTTTGAGTTAATTTGTCCCCTCTGTTACCGGTCCACTCTGTGACTTATTAACTCCAAAAACTCCAAAAATTAAAAAAAATACTGCTGGTTATGGATTCCTATTGTTGATACCATCCGTAACCACATGAGGCCAATTATAAACATATTTGGCCAACTTAATTTTTAAAAATTACAAAATTCAGAATGGTCATGTTTTTTAAGAACGACCCGTATATGTATGTATTTAAGCTTTAAGATTCCTCTGCAATGGAAAGACAAGTTGAAGAAAGACCTGGCTTAACTTGGCAATTCCAATAGGCCTCGCCTAACTTTCTAATAAGCTATGCCTTACTGACAAGTACTCTTTCTTTTCCATCAGCAATACAACTTCCATATAGATTCAGTCGAATATTAATTCCAGCCATTTAGAAACACCAAGTCAAACCAAACTTTTTTGTACGTGTTCGTTCTAAAGCAGAGGATATCGACCCCTTTGTGCAAAATTATCGTATGTACCATTTTTTTCGAAATTAACTTTTCGATGCAAATTTGTTCGACACTCCACAACGCATCACTTAGTAAAATATTGGGGATAAATCCCCAAAATTTGCTGTTCATTTTATCGTATATTACAATGCAAAAATTAAAAAAATTTTGAAAAGCATAAAAACTCCTCTCCTGTAAAATTTGGTTTGGGGTCGATATATTCGCATGAACAGCCACCACCGACTGACACCGCATCGAATGTTTTGCATTGCCTTAGCATATTTCAAAACAACGGGCCATTCCGTTCAAAGTGATTAGGCGTTTGAGAAGTGGTATAACCTTACCTCTTCTAAATCTTTATCTCTTTTTGTATTATTGCTTCAAAACCTTCTTTGAATGAGAGATTTTTGAATAGTTTTGGAAAGTAATTACATCCACACGTATGTATTTGCTTGATTCTGCATTGTTTCTTTTTACGTTTCTCTATGCATTTGATGAACATCAGTAAACAACAAAGATTATCCTTTAACGCCTATTTATTAATTTAATTGGAATTTTATGCACACGCTTAAGCTGTCGATATAAATCGGCAGGAAATTAATTCCTCTCTTTTTCATTAATTTTAAATCTATACATACATGTAACTGTCATGACATCATCACTTCTGCCATTCGTCTCGCACTCATGGAAGAGCAATCAAAGGACTGGACAGCATTAACGTGCTCTTTCGCATACATTCATTGATAGATTCATTGTAGTATTTCGACCTCTAGGTCAGTGCCGGAACAAGGCTGCTTTATTGAAACTAACCTGACAACCTATATACATTGCTGAGTTTGTATGTACATTAGAGTGGTCCAAAAAAAAAAACGAGATAGGGTTTGGGGCACCTTCCAAAATTTTTCCTCCTGCCGAAAGAGGTGCTGGCTTTACTCTACTAAGTATAAATTTAGAGGATGCTTATTCTGCTCATATTTTACTCTAGAAGTATTGTGTACATATATTAATCAAACAATTAGTTAAGCAGCCTAAGAACATTTCAAATGTAAATTGTCTAAAAAATATAACAAGCTTCAGTTGTCATGGCAACAGTAGCTTTTTATAAAAATCGCCAATATTTTTTTTTCAGTTTCACAGCGATCCATTTCAAGGTCATTGAGCACCCTGTATTCGTTACAGTAGAAAATTTTAAGTTGGTATGGATATTACAAATATCAAAAGGAAAAAAACTAAAAGGGTGCCCGTTTTCTAGGAGGACGATTTTTTACCCCCATACAAAAGTTGGACCACTCTAATGTACATTGTACATGCATACATACCTACATACACATTCATTGCTGATTCTTTAGCAGAGATCTGTTTTATTTCTCTTCATCGCATTTCATTTCATTAGCATGTAATCACAGTATATTAAGGGCGATTTTAATTATACATTGGGGTTTAATTTCACCATTATCAAATACATAATTACATATATATATACACACATGCTTGCATACTATGCTGTGTACATTTAGCAGTCGCATGCAAACAGTTGCGCCACTATTTATACGCGTTATATGGCCGCCCGTATTTGTTTGCAATTTACACTATTCAAATTTCATCCTTTGCGGGTGTGTGTGTGTGTCTGTTAAACAGTTAAACTACAGGTACATATACCTATAGATAGAGTGCAGCTGCGCATCCTTGTCACATTACAAATCAGCAGCTGCGCATGCGTCTCATTGTCTTGCCGATATTAACCGTTTTAATGATTTAAATTGAAAATTAAACCCTAAATGGCCATAATGAATGGCGGAAAATCGCTTTAACATCCGCAACCATTGAACTTGTGCGTGAAACGATGAAGTAATTATATTAATTAATCGCAGTCAATTCGGAATTGATTGCAGGTGTTGTGTACGGCATCGAAATTCATTGTGAACTTATAGAAAATTATATTAAATAGCAACGAGTATGTTAAAATTATGTGTATTTCCATTGCGGATTAATTGCAATTTATAAAATATAAAATTTAAAATAAAATTATTTCATACGCGTGTGCTATCATTAAATTAAAAATAAATTCAAGCAGTTGGCAATGCTGTGCTTAGAGTTTTTGTTTAATAAACAGTTGGGCGTGCAACATAAATATTACTTAAATACTTCAATTGTTGCGGACATGCATGCCAGCATAGACTAATGAAAATAAAGGCATTGCACCTATAAAATATGGAGTATTTAGATCACGAGGTGATAGGAACATTTTTTTTTAATCCTGTTTACAAAAAAATGCGATAGTTTGATATATTTGTACTTACATTTGATCGAAGTATGTGTTGTGGGACGTTCTGAATAAAAATAAAATTTTATGTGCCGGCCATTTATGCGCGTACATATATCTCTCCAAAAAAAAAACATCACTTTATCTTTCCACCGCCAATCAATGGGTACCCTTTCTCAGTAAAGTTATGTCGATGCCTTAAAATTTAAATTTGTTTTCGAAAAATGTTTCCCCTATTTGCTTCTTCATGAGAAATCGTAAAATATTTTCCAATACGAAATACAAATACATATTTATTGCTACTAAGAGGAAAAGTATGTCTAAATTATTTACGGTCCAATAAAAATTGTTTTCGAGAATAATAAAATTACCAAGTTAAAGTTTATTAATCCCATTGTTTGATAAAATCCCACACATGCGTACATCTATAGTCATGTGAAAAACAATAGGAGCACGACATTTTTACCAGTTTTGACTATCTTTCTTAAGTTAGTTTAATTGTTAGAATTTTTTTACAAAAATTTAACCCATTATTTAACAGAAATCATATGAGCAGTTTATTTTGAAAGTGACTAAGTTACCTTATGCCTCTTTTGCTTAAACTACCGTTTAATTGCACTACACCATTTCATCGTCATAAACGAATGGAAAAACCTCTTTCATTTGGTTGATGAAATTAAACGAATAATCGACTTGCTCAGATACTAGTAAGCGGACATTTAAGCACAAGAGATGTGAAATTACTTATATGTATGCCACGTTCAAAATAAACGGCTCATATAAGTGTACATTTCAAAACTTTGTAGAAAAATCAAAAAAATTCAACAAATTTTACAACAGCAAATTTTTTATTCAGAATTTTTAGAAAAATTATGAGTATGCAGTTTTATAGCCCACGAAATTCTATTACAATAAAGTGTAAGTTTCTATTGGCTAAGAATTCGCGTTGATTTTCGATTCTTTATTTTTTTTTTTTGCTGAAGGTGTAACGCATTTTCTTCCATGCAAAGTATGTGGGAAATGTTTTTTTTTTTTTGTATGGAAGAAAATAATACCATTAGCAAAAAAATTATCAAAAATTGACACGAATTCTTAGTTACTTGCACTTTATTAAGCTAGAATTTAATGGACTGAATACTTAAAAATTTTCAAGAAATTCTTAATAAAAAGTTTGGTTTTGTTGTTAAAATTTTAAATATTTTTCTATAACGTTTTAACATTAGACTTATATGGTTTTTTTAGATAATTATCCGCATTTTTTATAAAATAATAATACACCTTAAACAAACAAAAGAAAGATTTCGAAAACTGGCAAAAATTTCGTGTACCAATTATTTTTCACATAACTGTATGTACATTCTTACATCTATTTATGCTCATTCCCTCCACATGCTGATGATTTTACTCCAGCAGGCTGTTCGCTAATGAGCTGAACGCGCCCTTCCGCATACTTTGCC
Source organism: Rhagoletis pomonella (assembly GCF_013731165.1). NCBI lineage: Eukaryota > Metazoa > Arthropoda > Insecta > Diptera > Tephritidae > Rhagoletis > Rhagoletis pomonella. Next base: position 57,905 of record NW_023458957.1, read on the forward strand.
TCCGCCGGGCAAAGAACCGGTTACAGTTATTGACACGCAATTCATATGTACATACATACATATTCTACCTGAATAGCCATACGTTTGTGTGAATATATTTTGGTAAACCCGTTAACTACCGGCCAGCCCAATCAAGTCACCTCAATTCAACCACAATATTGAGTCATTAAACATTTCAATGAGCCAACCACAAAATACTTTACAGACACCGCGGATGATAAAAACACAAAGAGAAGGTGAAAAACGCAGCAGCTAGCAACAGAAATGGCTATTAATCAAAATTTGACATGGCGCTGCTGAGCTTTAAAGAAATTAATAAAAATAAAATGTAAATTTTGTTTATACATACTTGGCAATAACCAAGCGCGATTTATGTTGCATCAGCAGCAGCGAAAATTGAAATGAAGGCCGGGCGGAGTTTATAAAAACGTTAACTCAAAAAAAAAAAATAGTAGCAGTGGAGCAAAAGTTTGGTGCTAAGAGCGCATTCCACCGCGCTCCTTGAACTTGCGAGAAGCAACCAAATATTAATAATCAAACTCAATTTCCCATTCGGCTTTGAAAAGTTATAGATATTTGTGCTAGCGCTCTAAATCTTAAGCCCAAATAAAATCTGTATGCGCGTTTTTTTTTTTTGTTTTTTAAGGAGTTATAAAAGCACAATTTTCACAAATTTTCTTCAGCATTTCTTGGTTCTTATAATAAGTATGTAGACTACAATTTTTAAGTAGTCGAAACTTGCAATGCGGCCTTTGAAATTCAACCGTCAGACTACATTCCTTGCACCTTGCAGCCTTTGCTGCCTCTCCCCACAAATCGTGACTTTGTGCTCACCTAAATTTATTTTTCCTCGTATGCAGAGTTTATGTTGCACTTGTGCTAAAATTGCCTGTGCGGTTGTATATTTTGCAGTGCGAATGGTGCCTTGAATAATTTATGAATTCGCAGTCTACAGCAGTTTTCAGTTTTTAAGTTTCCATTTGCCAGCGCATATATTATTTTTATTCGATGAATACAGCAGCAGACAGCAGCAACCCTGCGCTGTGGACAGCTTTTGGTGAGCAGCACTGAGTGTTCTGGTGCTGTGCTCGTTGCTATGTTGGAATGTGGCAGATACTATGCATGTAAACATTCCTTCAAGATGCATGCCACACAAAGTTAGACAAATGCAATAAATAACCACCATATAACAGTGTTTCATAAATGAGAAATAGTCTGCTAAAAAGTGTGTGCAAGTCGGATATGATAAAAAAAAAAATTAATAAATGTAGCGCCTACATCCTCAGATTAAAGACGGAAAATGTGTTCTCAGCCCCTTTATAGATAGTGGCTCACTCTTCAACAACAAAAGGAAGTAACTGTTCTTCTCATTCTCCGCGCGAATGCAAGTATCGCTCTGTGAGAAAGGTCAGACAAGCATTCTTTCTTCTAGCTTCGTAGTAACTATTCCCTGAAAGTCTAAGATCTCCAGACAGCATCCATAAAGAGTCCAAAAGGCATAGGCCTTCCTCAGAGCCTAATTCTGGTACACTCCTAGGTGTCAAAATGCTCTCTTAATAGGTCTCTGTATGTTTCTTGAGGAAGTTATTAGAATTTGGTAATTTTTCATAAAGAATACACTATGCGTATAGCTACTTCCATATTCCTTTTGCCACATGAAGCGTGCCAAAGTGTACAAAGGATTTGTGTTGCGGCCAACGAAACGAGAGTGCGATGCAATGTTGCACTCTGCGGTACCACACATACATATGTAGAGTCTTATGCCACATGCAACATGCATGCAATCTTGTTGTTGTTGACGTTGATGCCACTGCCGCTTTTTGTGACTGTTTGAGGCTGACTCACACAGTGGGCTGTATATTTGGTACGACCATGTAGGATGTTATGTTGTTGTTGTTGTTGTCATGTATGTAGTGTCTTAAGTTTTCGCATAGTTGGCTGTACGGCACTACCGCTAGTTCATGTCCAGTTTGCATGTTTTACGACTTCACGTTCCAGGATGCTTTGCGGCGCGTGAAAGGTTAGAGCGGCAGAAGATTTCGAATCGCATGCATGATAAGATTGTTGCATTTGTAGTGGTAGTGGTGGTAGTGGTGGTGGTGGTTGAGGCGGTAGTGGTGTCAGTTGAAACACTTTTGCTCCAGAGACAATCTTCCTGCAATGTTATGTCAGCCATATAAAAATGCTGTTACTCAAGCTTTCGTTTTATTCACTCCTTTCGCCCATCAAACATTTTAGTTTTCTCTCCTTTTTTACATCTTTTTATTGAAGTGCTCTACACTACTTCGTAGATAGATATGCATGAAATTTTTGGTATCATCCGAAACATGAAATTCTACAATGAATACAATAACAGTTGCACATCAACATGCCTGCTGCATAAAATATACAACACAAACACCAATAAGAACAGTTGACAACAGAACAACAACAACAACAACACATACATACCTAAGTTGGTGGTAAACTTTGTCTTTTATGCATCTTAGAAGAAAACAAAAAAAAACTCCACAAACAATAATAGGAGTATAACATTAAAAGTATTGCCGCTGCTGCTGCAATATCCTGTTGAAGTACTCGCCGTGAACGTGATGCGATTAGAAAAGCGCTTAAGTTGTTAGCGCGCCATTTGCCCGAGGCAACAAACACGTCCACCTGACCTGAGTACACTATTGCGCACATGCCACAGATACGTACATAAATATGTATGTATGTATATACGTACAGACCGCCCTACCGTTCTGTGTTTACGAGAACGTATTTATCTAAACATAGGTACATATATATGTACATGTTTACTAATGTACGCCAGTGATGCGTCAAGAGCTTCCACCTATCGTAGTCTCGTAGCTGATGAACATTGCGCCCAGACAGGCGAATTGCTTTGGCCTTCATAACATCAATTTTCTATGAGCTGAACGTTTAGTACTTCGGTCAGTTAGGCAAGTGTTGCATGTGAATCAGCGAAACGAATTTACAGTATGTACATACATACATACAACAGTCATGTTAACCACCAAGTCCCGTTAGAGCTTTGAGGAGCATTTAAGTAGTAGCCGATTGTAATTGTCTGACTTGACTTTTCGTGATGTTGGCATAAATGAGACAATGAATGGCAGTGCCGTTGAACTCAACGGGATGAAACTATTTCGTTGTGGGTAGTTGTATTAGTTTGAGGAGCTGACTCCATCAGTGAGTTCACGCACACCCCTGCTTTGGCCTTTCATCTTTGCTTGTCGAGTTTAAGAATTTTTACCACAGAAGCACCATCCTCTTGACGACAAGGTCACGGCATGGCAACGGAGGTGTGGTATTCGTTAAGTATTTAAAATTATATCCATACTTCGACAAGTTCCTAGAGAAAATGCACGGTTACCGGATTTTTATATTCATTCGTCGACGGCGAAATCTTGTTGACTGTAGATAATTTTTGTTCTCAACTCACTTTTTTGGAGCAAAAAGCTCGGAAGGAACTTTTTTTTTTTCAAAGGCAGTTTAAGATTATTTATCCTCAATGCACTATGGACATCCACAACCAGACTTTCATTACAGTGTGGCTTTTTCTGCTAGAACTTTCGGACTGTATTCCTGTCTGTCTATTACATACTATTTTCCTCTACCATCATATCTATTTTTAAAACCAGACTATATCTCTGTTCTAACCTGCGTCATAAGGTGCTCCAGGAGGGCATTTATGCTAGATCTAGTATTTACAAGACCTCGTAGTATTAAAGGGCCCATTTCGCAGCAAAAGTGCATTGTATGATCGATGGTAATTGATGCATAACCTCTTAACAATTTTGTTTAGAAACGCCGCGTTTTTTTCTTCCAGCCAAATTTGAAAAAAAGTCCTTTCAAAATATGTATATCACTTTCTTACCCTATGGTTAGAGTCTACACTATGGAGAAATCGCACTTCTTCTACAGTATAGTCTCAGCTTCAGTTAATCATGTCATTCATACTTATGTATATTTATAATGAGCGATTATGTCGGGGAATGCAAACAGAAGATCTTCACAGAGAGGTGTATTATCCCCGTAGGCGTGAGCACTTGTGATCAACACAATCATACTCAAGATATGTAGGTTTCCAATATTAACAGCTTATGCTCATTTATTACTCTGGGTTCGGCAATGCAGGAATAAGACAGATGAACACTCCGTTAATAGGGGAACAACAATTATTGGGTGCCAGAACACAAAGGAATTGAACGGAAAGAGCGGGCATACATATATGCTGTCCAAAACCAAACTAAACTCGGTAGACCGCCAAGCATTTACCCCTTCTAAAGTAATCTATGAATAGAACTAACCATAACAATGGCATGGAAGAAGAAATCCCTGCACTTACAATGGAAAAATTCCCAAATAAATGCATAGATACATGTAATGTAATACCTTCAAGGCTATTTGGTGAGTTGCTGATTGGGTTGCTTACGAGTCATTGTTTCACACAATACCAAAAAAAGTTTACTCATTTTCGCCCCATATTTCCTCCTTTTTCTTTTTGCTTTTCCGGGAATTTCGATATACGCTTATTTCGTTGAAATCTTTTTAAGAAAACCAGCTGAGCCGTTTTCCACTTAATTTTTATCATCTATCTGAAAATGAATACAACTCAGTTCACTCCACTCCTCTGACTTCCTCATTCTGTTAATGTGCCGTAGGTATTCACACACATACATACATACACTGCAGCGCACAAATTCTTGGAACACTTACAATTACACTAACTTCAAAACACCAAAACAAACAATGCCAAATGTGAATATAATTAAGAGTACCATTTGAGTACCACAAAACAAAAGGCTGTACCATTTCACAGTATGCTGCGCGTATGCTCAACAAGGCCTTATCTCTGCCACATGATCGTCTTCTTCTACTGATACTCAAAATAAACAACGAATCATATAATCAGCGCTCGAGAAATGTGCATCAATTGCAAGCAATAAATAACTGAAAAGTCAATATATTCGTACCCAACAAACACCAAAAAAATATTTATCCAACCTTACAGAGATTCATAGTTATCAAGTTGATATCCAACATCATTCTCCAGCTCTTCTCTCACCGACGCGCAGATACGTAAAAAGTGATAGAGAAACGAATTTATAATTACCAAGTGAAATACTAAAGCTATATACATACGTAACGAGGAAAACTATCAACAGAAAGTAAATAATCTTCAAAATATCTTCAAGTAATTTTCAAATAGTCTTCAAAGAATATAAAACTAGAACTACCATTTTCTCAACTTGAGAAACAGTACTATTTTCGATGTAATGTGGAACGATTTTCCGTCATCGCTTGTCATATTTGGTTTGGAGACAAACCGGTTTCAGCGTTGTGCCATTTTCAGTGTCATTTTTCGTTCTGAATAGTTTCTGTTTGTCTCTCACTATTTATAGCCGTGTTAAATAGTCGTTGTTTCATTGTTAGGTACGCCTTAGTTAGGTACTATTTTCATTCAAACAAAAATTCCCTTTTTGTTGAGAACTTGAGGTACGGTTGAGAAACAACGTTGCAGATTTGGGAAATACATCACGTTGAACTCAAACATAAATGTTTGTTGGGTATGTGAGCCAGCCAAAAGAGTGATGGGCAAAATCAACAGCACCATTTTATTTCAGAGCAAACTAATGGCAGTGCAGAGAGTAAAGTGCAGTGAGTCACCCAGATGGGAAGGCAGTAATGAGGCCAATACTTTTTGGTTTCGCCATGCGTATTTCTTATTCATTTATTCGATGCCAGATGCTTTCGTGGATAAGCTAGGGATGTCGGAAAAACATCGATGCATCGAAGATATCAATGTTTTGCTTCGATGCATCGAAATTTTTCCACTCGATGTATAAATAGTCCGTGTATCGATGCATCGATGTTTTTTCAAAACTGGCATCTTTAGTACAATGAACCGTCATTTCAGTTTTTTTAATTGTACATAAAAGAGAAGTGATTTTGACTAAGAAATTGAAAATGCTCCTTATAGCTTATTCCTAGCTTTGTACAATTTTGCTAAAAACATTATCTGAAAAATCCTGTGCAAATGGATGCATCGATGTGTGCCCTTCGATACTACTTCGAAAAATATCGATGTACATTTCGATGCATCGAATCAAAGAAAAACATCGATGTATTTGTGTCATTGACATCCCTAGGATAAGAATCTCCCATGCGTGTACCTGCAGTTAATCGCTTCTTTATTCGCCATGCATTTATTTTTAGAAATGCCTACCGGTTGCCTGTCAGCCTGTAATTCTAAACGGCGACTACAGCCTGTGCCTTCAAACAAAATAAAAGTTTTTGAAAAGGGACTGATTTAGGACTGTATTTCCTTCTTTCTTATACATACATATATATTTTTTCATTGTTCGCATAATCACAAAAACTATTGCTCCACTACTTTGCTTCTTATACGACTACTACATATATATGTATGTATTCTCAGTTTTCATTTTTACCCTCTGAGACTATTATGGTTAATTTTTTTTTTTGCTGTATGTATTCTCTTTAAAGATGTCACAGTGCCGACTGACAACATCATTAACGAGCAAAAATGAACGGCAACATGTTTCTCATCAAAGATTAAGTTATTAAGATAATTTTAAATTTGTCGAAAAAATGTGCAAAGTAAAAGAAACAAAGCCGGTATTCGATACAATCGCATACCTAAATAAATGAATGTGCATTGTACCTAAGTAAATACATTGACTCAAACAAATGACCAAGTGTGCATTTTTTTAAATTATTCGTACACTTGTAATATAAAAAAACGCAAAAGCAAAAAAATCCACGCGATTTTTTAGTAGGTACGGTATTTATATAGAAAAATAATAAAAATTATTTGGCTCGAAAAAATTATGAATATTTAAAAAAATCAACACGTGGCCATTTATTTGAGTCACTGTATGTATGTGACCCATATCTAAAAACTCAAAATATTTTTCGAGCTCAAACCGGCTTCTCCTCGCCCTCAGCAGGTAAGCCAGCCTATTCAACTTGGTAGGCTTATTTTCCGCATTGTTTTCTCTACACATTTTTTTCTATGAAATACATAATTAACCAGGGTTGAAAGTCGTCCATGCATTGCTCATGTGCAATGACATTTGAGATTTCATTTTGTTCGCTGTTGATACTTTTTTGTAGTTTTGTCTAAGCATTATTTAGCAGCAGGTGTTAAAGTCTTAACGATGCCATTTAGCTAACGAACTAATAACTTCATTAGCGCATCTGTTACAGTGTTGCTTTAATAAATTCAATATATGCTAACCCGAATGTGAGTTATTTTTAGAGGTGGATATTCAAACAGTTAGCCTATTCTAAGGTCATATACTACTTGTGAAGGTATCCGGATGTATGTATAAGAAGATATACCTCGTTCAAAGAGTTATACATGCAACATGTTTTCTCCTAGTTTTTTTCTCAACTTAATAAGGGTACGATTTTTGTTTATATTCTTACATTTTAACACAACTGAACTGTGTTTCCTTTTTTCCTTTATAAGTAATTTCCATACAATAAATTGGCTTCATTCGCGAACAAAAATGTATTCAATAAAAACCAATTATGTATTTGAGCAAAAGTAATTATTTGGCTTTTGACTGCTGCAATGTCGGAAATTTTCAACAAGAAATTACGCTTACGACTGGGTAGTAAAAACTTCGATATTTAGAAGCTATGTTCATGCTAAAACCGGTTTTATTATTTTGATGTGCTATATCAGGACCCACAGTAATTATTCCTTTCTATAATCTGAAGATAACGGGAATAAATTTTGGTGCTGCGAAAGGTAGCTACAAAACTACTGAAGTAAACAAACAGCAGAATTAAAGGACTATTCCCTTCAAAGTCCTTGCTATTGAAATCTTAAGGTAAGTGGCCCTTCACAAGCCCTAAAGATTGACCCAAACTACATATCCACAGGCTAGCTAACTTCTAGGGACTGCACGATTTATCGAAAAATTGATATATATTCGAATCTCCCTGTGACAAGATGCAGTTTGATGCAGTTTGACATAAACAATAAACACGAACTTGGTGTTTTGCACTGAAGAAATAAATCGCTAAGTCACAGCCACAAAAATGCGCTTTTGGCATTTTACGATATTTTCAGTGATAAAAAAAAACTGATCAAGACACCTACCATAACCATTGAAGATTCATTCGACTACGCGTATGGCGTAGCAGATCTCTTGTTTTAAAGACAACGTCTAGCTTTGGAAAACACATACAATCTTTTCACAGTACAATATTTATACTTATCCCAAGCAGTTTGATACAGTTATGAAACTGAATTAAATATACCAAACTTCACAATTGAAAAGAAATAGTCGAAATTTTAATAAAAAAAAAAAATCAGTAAAATCTATGCTTCGAGGCGTAAACCATAAAAAAATTTGTAATAGAAATTCCAGCAAATAAAGTTATCTTTGAAACGTCTTCTAAAATTCTCACTAACTAATGGCTAGACGTATATATGTACATGTATTCTATATGATGGGACAATCAAATTACGTATGCTTTTTAAGTACGTATTCGTGCTCAAAGTCTCCCCATTCACAAAGTGGCAGATAACACATTTGTACATAAAACGCATGGTTTTATCTTCCTCTTGCTACACTAAGAAACGAGTATGGTTAGGTCAACTAAATATCTTTCCCCCAACACATTATTTGGTTAAAGTTATCAAACGTATGCATTTAGTTAATGTACCTAAGTTATTTTTTTCAGTGTAGGTGTTAATTGAAGCAAACGAATTTAGTGGGAATTTTACCGAATATGAATAGGGGATAAAAAACAACTCACATCCAAAAAAAAAAACTTAAGTCGTATGCAAATATAAGAAAATTCTAGACATGTTGATTCACTAAAGGACAAAAAGTAAGAAAGGTACAAATAGCTAAAGGACCTAGGGGAAAATGAGAAATCAGAAGAGAGGAAAATAATAGCTGGACCTGCGTGCATGACAAAAATTTATAAAATGTCAATAATGCAAATGTCAACAATTAAAACCCACTGACACGTTTTCATTTCGTGAACGGCTCCTACTCGGCAACCCCACTACCCTGCAAACGTTAGCTGCCGCCGATCGCTTTCAAGTGACTTGTCGAATTCCTTTGAAAACGAAACAAAATCACAATCACTGACCGAAAAGGTGGATTTGGACACATCGCACGCACCAGTTTTATTGGATGTTTTCGCATGAAAATGCGTTGCAAATTGTTGAGGATGGAGGATGTCATGTGGCAGGTTGTCGGTAAAGTGGGCCACATTTTATGCTTGTGCTTATGTATGTGTGGATGTACCTACTTTGGTTGATGAAGGCACACTGATAGCTACATACATATATATTGGCTGCCCAACAACGTGATTGTATGCTCAATGAAGCGGTCACAGACAACTGGTCAACAGATGGGAAGCTGTCGCGCTGGACTATGAGGTATGAGGCCAGCAATGACAGGCAACAACGAGGAAAAAAACACATAAAAAAACACAAAAAACAAAACTAGTAAGCTTGCTCTGACATTTAGTCAACGTAAACGAATGTTATACGTACGACTGACTATGTAATGCCAAATGTATTGACCATGTCATGTCAACGCCGGATATTGATGGGTTGCCGATAATGTGTAACGGGGTAGCCACAACATACACACATACATACATATGTAGTCACACAGATGCGCACATAAAAACGGTAGATACTACAGCATTACTTGAGTACTAAATTCGGAAGTAAAGCTCGAAATGGCTATGGAAGAAAGCCAGTTGGTTGATGTCCCATTTTGTGCCGCAACACGTACCAACAGTGGCGATGGCCCGTGCTCAACAAGGATGCGACAGCAAAGCTCCAGCGGGCGCCACAAGCGCAAGCACGGCAGGACACACGTACGCAGCCATCGCCATATTTATTTATTTATATGTATTTGTGTGTCATGTCAGCGTTCACACAGAATGTGTGTCACTATGCTGATGGCTTACGAATATGGTGTAAATAACGCCTTTTATTGACTCATTCACACATGCAGAGTTGCAATTGCACACCCCTTCTGCACTTGCACTGCTCCAATACGACACCCCCCTGCTCACTTATACGTTGCAGTCATCCACCGACTGTCGTTTCACATTTCGCTAGGTGCTAAAAGTAATAATAGCGCTGTTGGTTGTGGCGTTTCGCATTTGTTGTTGCCTTTGCTTTTGCTTTTGCTTTTGCTTTGCCCAACCATGTGTCGGCAGATCTGGTCGCAGCCGTTATTCGTAGTCATACATGTTCTTATTGAGTGGTTTCGGGACGGATGAGTGCTGAGGTGGCGACTGGCCAGCCAGTCATCCATGGCCGTTTGTTACGCCCATTCCATGTTGTTCTCAAGATTGCCAAGGCAAGCTCAAGTTATCCATTTGGGGGGGGGCGGGGGTCGTACTAACACAAGTAGATACCTACTACATACACACTTATTTACTTGTATAAATGTGAAGACAACTCTTCTTAGCACCATTTTATTATCCACTAACAATAAGTATTGATTGTTAACTACTAAAGATGGTTTACACGTCTCCGAAGTCCATATTAATTTGTGTCTTTTATGTCTTCTCTTTTCTTGCAGGTGAGTTCGTAAAACTTTAGTGCAATGATGTAAAGGACGATGTCGAACATGGAAGTGGGTTTAAAATTTATATTTACGGAAGTATGTATGTACATAACTAGTAGAGCTGATGGGTACTACTTAAATTTTTACTAGACATAAAGTGTAACGAATTACCACTTGGTAACGATGTTTGAATGTAAGGTTTTAATGATCATAAAAATTAGAATTTTTGTGAAAATTCACCATACAAGATTTCCTGAAATATTCTTTCCAATAAGTTGATAAATTTTATAAGGCTAGGATCAATTCTTAAATCAGCTAACCTAAGTATTTGAAACAAAAACGTATAATTTCGGTCTTTAATTCCTCAAGAGTCCTTTGGCTTGCCAATTCATCGGCCGTACTGTTGCCTTTAATATCGCCTTGAGCCCAGTTGAACTTGACAACGGATATTCCGAAGTCCTGAAGGATATTGGGCACTCTTGGACAATTTGCCTTGGGTGGTATCGTTCCATCCAACTTTGGTGCATTCGAGAATAAATTCCTGAGGCTTGATTCTACAGATTGTACACCGTACGATCTTTCCCTGAAAGAAAGTGATGTACCCAGTATCAATATTTATTGGTCGGTTAAGGTTCGCATGAACTCAAAGTCTTTTATAGTATATACACCTCAAGGCGAATTCATACAAGGTGGGGTCACCCGAGAGGCTGATTTCAAAGCAAATTTTGCTGATTATCAAAATGATGTGTTTGTTGTACGATTGTTGTGTTCTGATTGTCTTAGGGCCAATTTCAAATGAATATTTAAATGGCACTTAAGTTTGGTTTCGGCCTGTTATTTAAGTGCCATTTAAATTTCGTTGGATTACAGATCAATTTTATTTAAGTGTGTCAAACAAGTGGCAACACTGTTGCTTGCTTTTTGAAATTGTTGTTGCATTTGTTTGTTTGTTTAAATTTTGTACTGAACAGCTGATTGTTCTTTAGCAAGATTGATAAAACAAACTATCTATCAGTCTTGGTTGTTTAGTACAAACACAGGGTGGCATATTAAATAGCCAATATTGGCCATTTAAGTGCAGATTACATATATGATCTGAAAATTAATTTTTGAAGTTAATCGACGATCGCTATTCAAATATGCCATCTAAAATTGGGCCTTGGTGCGCATAACTTGTTAGTGTAGTTTTTGGTTTATATGTATGTATGTACACTGGCGCATAACTTACCAGGTTTTTTTTGTAATGAGGTAGAATTTTGCGAATTAATACAACAATCCATTCTTTTAAATATATTTCATACTAAAAGAAAACCTATACAGATAAAGGTCTTTAATTTTGTACAAAATTAAAAAAAACACTCATAACATTTTTATAAAAATTTCAAACTTTTCAATAAATTTATTTATGGAAATTTCGAGTATGGAAGTGCAAGTTTCAAGCGGCTAAAAAATTCCGTTGATTTTTGAGAATTTTTTTGGTTAAAGGTGTTTCACGTTTTTTCCATACAAAGTACGTCGACAATTTTCTTTTATATGGAGGACACTGCCAGCAAAAAAAAATTGCCAAAAATCAACGGAATTTTTTAGCCGCTTGAAACTTGCACTTCTTTAGACTAGAATTGAATGTGCTACAAAACTGCATACCAAAATTTTTTCTAAAGGTTCTGATTAAAAAGTTTGAAATTTGGGTGAAAAATTGCAAAATTTTTATAATTTTTATACAAAGTTTAAAATCTGAATTTATATGGTGTTTGTTGTATAGCCAGCTAGGTTTTTATAAAAAAATAATAAACATTAAATAAACAAAAGACAAATATCCAAAACTGGTCAAAATATCGCACTCCTATTATTTTGTGGACAACTGTATATAAATCTCAAATACTACGACTTTGCGCGCTTATATCCATGAGTCGGAACTTCAAAGTAAGCACTGTCTTTTCAATAGAAATATCCGTTATTGTATTCGTTATAAAACTACCATAAATTAAGCATCGAAATTGAAAGTATTTTTTTTATTTTTGACCAGCTTTTTTGCTATTTGGGACCTGTGTGGTCAGGTAAAAAAAAAGTGCTTTCAATTTGGTTGAATTCTTTCAATTACTACTCCACTGTGTTAGAAAAAATATAACTACCTGTATTTTCAAAATTTCGACATTTCTCCTATACCCTGAACCCTGCAAATCAAGGAATACAATTCTAGGGACTAGCCTCACAGTAGATTCTCAAACAAAATTGATGACCAATCTTCGACTCTAATTTGGTTGTACTAAAATACCACTTTAGCCTCAAAATTTAAAATATTATATTTCCATGCGACTGAAAAAGATTTGTCGCTTATTTTACTTAACAAAAAGGATACACTTTGAGCTCGTAGCCTCACAAGGACCGGAAAAGATTAAAATTATTCTGAAGTATCCTTCCGTATTCACTTTGCTATCGAAACACTCTTGCAATACCTCAAGTCCATGCGCTTCACATTTGAATTCCTTTGTAGTGACAATTTCATGCATCAGCTCGTCTTCAACAGAACCATCGCTGCGCGCCTTTGCGCCTTTGCCTTCACCTTCATCCGCACCTAATAGATTGCATAAATTTCGCGATGTTAAACGATTTCGTAATAAATTATGAGGGCATTGCCCAAAAGTGCTTGCCAAGTGGTTCCTGCCAGCAAAACTTGCTATTAGTTTAAACAAAAAGGGGGACGCTCGCAGTTGGAAGAGTGTCTACGGCTGCTGCAGCTCGGAACGCTTAAGCCGCTCAAAAGGTTTACGAATTAATGCAACTATGCAGGTGAAGTATCAGCGCGAAACTTTTCGCCACCTGTCGTCTACAGCCACACCCACACGTACATGCATACATACATATGTACATGCAAGCGTCTGGCAGTATGCAACCCGTTTTACGCGCTTACGAATTATACTTACTCGCTTACTTTGAAATTTCACAATTTTGTGCAACACTTTTGCAATTTTTAAACTTTTGCTCTTTCGCCACTTTCTGCTACAATCTTGCGTTGGCACTTTGACTTCTCCTCCTATGGAGACGAATGCTGCTGCCGCTGCTGCTTCATTTAAACTTTTTAAGCGCAAAGAGCTCATCTCGCGCGCAATAAAAAATAAGTTTACAAAATACAACAACAACAAAAAATGCCCATAGCTACGCGAAACAACAGTACAAAGCAAAAGCGGGAAAAAAACAATCATCGCTCGGAAATAATGCAAGATAAAAGACTAAGTTTTGCCATAAGTCGCCAAATCGGAGAATACCTGCAAACTTTCGAAAGTTCGAGACTCGAACTGTGGGTGTAAGAAGTTCAGCAATAAGCGCGAGTGTGCGTGTGCGTGTGCTAATGCCGCTCAAAGTTGAGCTTTATTGCATGTGTAGCGGTGCATTTGTGTTGTGTTGTGTTGTGTTGCGTTGTGTATGTATGTCGCACGTTCTATTATGTCCACGTAATGATGCTGAGAATTGCAACAAATTGCCGGTGAACTGTTGATAAAATGTTGCTTACTAACCTTTTATTACACGCTCACGTTTTAATAGGTGTGTGTGTGTGTGTGTGTGTGTGTGTGTGTGTGTGTGCATTTGCCAAAGATCTGTCGTCCATTTTAATTTCAAATGGAATTCTATTTTCTACTAAGTTGGAGCCTTAGTGGCACTTTTCGTGTGTTCCGTAATACTTTCCTTATGGCGCAATAGCGTGCTGGCAGAACATTTAATGCGCAAAATTTATGAGCTTTGGCAAAAAGTTCAAATGACATTTATGCGCTGATGTGAAGCTTAGGAAATTGGAAATTAGTTTTCAAATTGAAATTCTGGAGTTTTTTAAGATTAACGTCATAGCACAAAGTAGGCCGAATAAAATGTATGCAATATAAATATTAATGTCTATTATTATTAATATCTATAGTAAGTTATTGCTTTGCGACTTCTGATTTAGAACATATGATGTTATATAAGGATTATATGACGATGATTTCTAATTCACTTATCACAAAGAAGCGCTATTTTTTTGCACTTTTCGTGGACAATTAGGCTGTTCGAATAGATCTCCAGTGAAAAGTATCCAGCAGCAACTTCCAGGAGAGTAACAAACGATTATCTCTCAAATTGGAAAACATTTTGGGTTCTAATAAGTTATTTTGCACTTTAAAATAATCAAAACAATTTTCTTCATTTTCATAAATTGCAAACAGATGACTGTGATCAGCTGTTTTTCTTGCTGGCGAACTAGCTAGTTTTTCCAGCAGGAACTAGCAACTTCCCCTCCAACTCAACTGTCACTCGCGCTCTCAATTCCCCCTACTTTTCAAGTTTTTTGCTTACGCGAATGCCAAAACATGATAATTTGCAATAATTATCAGCTTGTCGAACAGATTGAATGATTTTAGTATATTCTATCGTAAACTACCCATTTTATAATAAAAATCATAATTTGACAGTTAAAATTGCATTCCTATTTTTCCGATATAATTTACTCGTTATTTTATGATTTTTATTTTATCGAACAAGAACATTCCTTATTTTTGGATTTTTTTTTTCAGATTCAATAAAAACTAAGCAATTGCTTGTTCTTAAAATTTAAAATCTTTTACTCGATTTTTCCATTAAGATTTTCTAAGTTTCAACCGCCCTATAATTTGCCGTGGAATGGCCAACCAACCTTATTAGATGACACGGATAACTTTACCTACATATTCAATTACTTGCTCACTAGTGATAGCGCAATAAAAACTCAAATAAAAGCCATACGAATAAGAGCAATGTGAGTGAGTAAAGTGTGATAATGTAATTTGAAAACTGCAAACATGAAATGTTGAAGTAATCAAAGTATATGAGATCATATTAGCTTTTACGATATTGCGCAGTCAGTCAGTGATGAGCAGTAAGCATCGAACACGCGAATGTGAAGATGCCACGAAAGTGTAAGCCAACGAGTACACATATGTATGTATGTATGTACATATGTGTACACCCCATTCACAGCATCACACAAGCAATGTCGTGTAAGTACACTGAAAGTGCAATTTGTAGGCTCCTGCGAAAGCATGCGAACACTCACTTAGCCGCCGAGTATCTGCATTGTGGCCAATGAATAATGCATAATGTATAAATTTTGAGTTTAAATAGCTTCATTACAAAAATACTGCACACACATGTACATACATACATACATACATACATATATAGATGTGTGTGTATATAAGGCATTTGCGTCTTATAAGTATACTTACATCACTTGTGTGGGTTAAGCGCCTATTAGTATGTTTCTCTCACATATGCATACAATATTCACTTTCAGCACTTAAGCACTTCCGTTATGTGTACAGTGGTACATACTCACTTACTCGTTTACATACGTAAATATGTAAATATTATGAAGTACGTTTTATTGCAGAAATTTCATTAAAACATTTTAATTTGATTAAAATTTAAAATAGTACCGCTCTGGATATTTATCAAATATGTGTGGTCGTGTGCGGTCTATATACTATACATACATACAACGTATTTGTGGGCATTATAATGAACCGCATTACATTTTAATATGCAGATAAGAAAACGGAAGTAGTTTACATGCGAAATTGTTGTGCAGCTATGAGTATTAATTATTCAGTTTACACATATTTATTTAGCTAGTTTTGTTCGCATTTTACTTGATAAGAAATTAAGTAAGCTCCAGTATGTATGTAGTTGTTTTAGCATGAATGGCGTAAGTGCATATTTGAAAGTAAAAATAACTTATGCAAAAATATAAAAGCGAAAATTCCCGCTTGATAAAAATTATATACAAAATAATTAATAATCCTACTAGAGCTGAACAGTTTACGCGACCATTGGGTCTATGGAGACCCATACCACTTACATTTCCTCAAAAGAGCACTAGGTAGAGCGTAGCCCATGATACAGGCTAAAGTTAACCTCGAGAGCTTGCAGAGGCCCAGAAGACACCAAAATGGAATGCTACGTTTTGCAGCTTATTAAAAAGAGATTGTGGGTTTTTAAATATGTAATGACAATAATGGTAATATAGTAGGTTTAAGGAGCGTTATAAAGTGAAATATTCATACAAAAATTCGATTTATTATGCAGTTAAGGTCTTATTTATTATTTATAAATTTAGGTGTAAATTTCTATCGTCGAAAAAAATTAATTATTGATGAATGATATTATTATGTGTAAATACATTTATTATAAGTAGTTTTATACGAATTTTATTAGTTACAATTTGGCAACGTAGCAAACCTTGTGGGCTCTCTCAAGCCCAGCACTCACGTAGATCCGTCCTGTTCACACGAAGTCGCGCTACGTACTACGTGGCTAGCCCTGCGCATTAAGCGAACTTCAGCATGTTCTGATATCGATGACAAGTTTATTACAATAATTGTGGTCTTTTAAAAATAAGTCAAGACTCTCAGACCCCGCCAGTTACGCGAAGGTTTGGTATTTTCGGGGACAACTCTTTTCCAAAAAAAAAAATGGTTACCTGATTGGTGACTTAAAACGACGCGTTCTTCAAAGCAGCGTATAGTTATTCTGATGGTAAAGGACGATCGATGCACTCGACTAATTGCGGATTCACTCGAAACTAATTGAGGCATACTTGACTTTCCTAAACTGTAGTATATACATAAGCATTCGCTTATCAAGCTTATTTGGGTACAAAGCGGTGTGGTATTGCGAGAAATTGCAGAGATGACGAACTGAGGGGAAAAGCAGGAAGCGAAAACAACTGTTAAATATCAAGATTTTTATTTTTAGATCACTGCAAAATCGTTGTTTTTTTTATTTTGTTCATCCAAAATAATTTTTAATTTTGGAGCTTTATTTTTCAAATCAAATCTAATCATTATAATGTATATTGCGTTTTTATTACCGATTGTAATCTTTTAAAAATCAAAAATAACGAGAAAATCTAATTATTAAATTGGTTCGTATATCGATACGTGATTAAGTGAAACCACTTTTTGTTTTAAACTGAATAATGGTAAATTGCAAATATCTCGAAAATGTATCCATAGAAAAAAATGAGCTCCATTTTCGGAATCGCCGAGCAATTCTACATAGAAATTGGATAGTGGCATCCATTGAACATTTTTGCTGTAAACCAGTGTTATTGATACATAGTGCAGAGAAATATCGCCCGCGGACTTTATTTCCTAAAAAATATTAAATAAAGCGCGTGGGCATTATTTCCCTTTTCGAGATGGAGATAAGGTCCACCGACAAAAGGCATTAAACCCCCCGGGCATTTTTTCCTTTCCGAAATTGCAAAAACGCACGAGTATGGTTCAGTAAAATAAAGCCCACGGGCATTATTTCCTTAAAAAAAGGGCAATAATACCCACGGGCTTTGTTTCTCAGAAAAAAGGAAATAAATCGGGCGTTAATTCACTGCACCATTACTGATTTCCATCGGAACTGTTCCGATAAAAATTCATAAGCAGGGCTTCTCCAAGTCCCTACTATGCCGACGAGTACCTCGATTAAAAACATGACGAATTGACAGCAGAGCGCTTGGATCTTCCAATCTGAAAGCAACAAAATTGCGATTAAAACTTACTGACAAATCACTAAACTATGTGTTTTGGTGAGATTGGCATACCTCCAATACTAGTTAAGGTTTAGGCTTCTTTTGACATAAATTTAAAAGCGATTACACATTTTATTCAAGTTTCAAGCATCGGCAGAAATTCAGAAGTAAGCATTTGTAGTTAGTTATGTTTTACTTGAGTGCCATATGAATGAAATTAACTTTTTAGATAACTACTATGTATGCTTCAGAAGTATCCACTTTACGCAGTATCGCCTAATAGTTATGAATTAAGATGCAAACACTTGGAACTTGCAGTTTGGATTAGCAACAGCTGCACTAGATATCGGCAACAGGAAATATTGAAATTCCAGTACTTCTCTTCGGCTTCAAATCAATACTACCAATTATCGACATTGTTAATTTAGTGGCTTGGCTACAAATTGAAATTTAATTGACGTTTATGCTTGCGCTTCATTGAGCTAAGTGGCATTGTTGTTGGGCGGAGTTAGAGGTAAGGCAATATAAGGCGTAAGGCAGTGCAAGACTTTAGGTACAACGCTTTTGAGCGAACATTTGTGCGAATTGCATCTGTTCAGACAGCGAACTACGTACATATATACTTGTGTACAAATATACAAGCACACTTGTAATGTCAAATGCATTAGCACAGCACTTAGCTAATCTACTTAGAAATATTCTGAATTAGGGCTCATAATTGCAATATCACAACTAAATATGAACCTCGTATATGTATGCATGTACATACAGTGTCCATTGAACACACACATATGGTTTTATAGTATTTAGTTTTTGAGAATTCTGAGCTGTTTCTCTTGAATAAAATAATTTGATGTAAATTAATATTGGCTCTATTGTAAGTTTATTACACTTACATATGCCATCATCGGTTCTAAGCTGAATTGCACATTTATATTAAATTCTAAACTACATGCATACATACATAAGTATGTGTGTATATGAATTAAAAGTTTGCTCTAAAAAAAATCACTTATAGGCGTTATTCAATTTGAAACCCTTATCAAACTCAAGCTAACTAAATGCTTGAGTGAAGTGATGTCGAATATGTTATGCAATATTTACATTATTACTCTTAAGCATTCACAAGTGTGTATACTTAGATATGCACATATGTAGGCGTAATTGCCTTATATTTACATATAAATAAGCAAGCTTATCTAAGTAAATACTTTCCTGACCTGCATTTAACTGCTGCTGTACAACGCAAGCCACCCTCACAAGCAATCCGCGAATTGTGATAAAATAAAACTTTTCACAGTGCGGAATAAAATAATTGTTCTTACTTGTTTTACTTAATTTTTAATTCTAATCATCAAACCTTGCCTTGACTCAGCCTGCGTGTTTTTAGATATTTTCTGGGCTGTACATAGTTCGTTGCTAGGGATAGGTAACTAATGCCTCCTCTTTCACCCTTTCGTAATATTTGGACATCATTTTGTTTACTTACCCCTTGTGTCTAAAATATATTACGAATAATCGATAATATAACTTCATTAATGATATCGACATCGATATTTTTTAGCCGTATCGATATTATTATTTCTGTATGGATGTTTTGTGCATCTTTCGAATTACCGATATCAAGGCCGGGGGGGGTTGTAGGTGTTCTGAAGCAGCCATCTTCGACTTATAGGACAATATACCGATGTAGGTGGCATGCAACAGTTTTGAAAAGATATCTAAGCGTGGCAAACGAAGGTCATATAATAGAGTAACTGCCTTTTAAACCAAATCTTTATATTTCAAGTTATAATTGATAACCGTTTCAACTTTTCCAAATATAGGTTTGATGAATACTACTTTGTTTTTGTGCGAACATATATTGGACACACTGTATGAGTTGTTTCACGGCCGTCTTAGCCGAATTACACCGAACTCCATTTACTTACTTCATTTCACAGTTTCAAGCGTAGTTTTTTCAAAGTCTTGTAACAATTGGAAACTTCCATTGCAATTAAATTATGTATTTATGAAGATGCAGGTGTAAAACGCTGCTGCAGCTGGTATATTTACCAACTTTATTGCACATAAAATCGCGAATATTTGCCTATAAATTTCGACGATTCACCTGAGCTGTCATAAACTGTATTAAGCAACAAGAAGGGAGACAAATGTAACTGTAAAATGTTTTTTGTTTGCTTTAAACATAGAGTATTCACATGCATACATACATACATACATAAGTACACATAAGGTGTAAGTTTACCTGTACACACCTACTGTACAGGAGCGAGCGATCGCAGTCGAAATCGCAATGGAAGTGCATCTCTATGCGCCTTATGGGCGAATAATAACGTTGCGTTTGTGGCAGCTATGTACTACTATGGAGCTGCATCTGCGTATATATACCAGTACATACAAAAAATACCTTGTAATTCGCCCGTTTGAATGCATGTATGTATGTAAGTAAGTACTATGCGTGTTTATGGCATTTTTGCCTGTGCCACATCGACCGACCACATTTGTTGTCATTGACTTTATTTGGCGCCTATTTTCGTGCGTCCTTCGCTCGCTCTTTGGCTCCTTAACTGACTGCTGGTGCTTTTCGGTGGCATGCAGCGGCATAAAATGAACTTCCGCAATACCACACTTTCGCTCGTACTTAATATTAAATAAGGAGACACGCGCACATATTCAAGCACACGCATGCCAGTCCAAAAACGGTGATACAACGTGCGGGCCGCTTTGCAGTACTCCCGCTACATGGCAGAAATGATTTTTTATGATTGCCATAAATTTCGGAGGTATTCGGTGGGAGTAGCAACGACTGTGCTGCAGTTGATGTCATTGTTGTTATTTAAGATATTTTTTATTTTTATTTTCGTGCAACTGAACTCCCAATGGCGCAAACACCTCTTCCCCTAACATATGTACGTTGATTTTATACTTGTATGGTTGTACGTAAATGAACTTTTATATGGACGCAAACAGCAGCAGAATGCTGGCGGTTGGTTGCATTCATTTCTTTGCTATGCACACAAACATTTAAGCTCACTTTTAAAGCTCGTTAATAATACTACGTATGTACGTACGTACATATTTACAATTGTATTCAGGTGCTTTTGCATTTCATTGCGCCCTCAAATATGCTACACCATTCATACATATATATATATATATTTTCCGTTCGCTGTCTTCCCTGCCAACGAACGATTCACTATAGTACTCGTATTTTATTGTTAATTCATTTTTAAGTGTATAAGGATATGGGCGGCAGGACATGTTGCGGGAGTAAAAAAGTCCATTGAATAATAACACCTTTCATACCCACCCCTCCATACATTTCATCTACTGCCTGAGTCTGTCTGTCTGCTGCTGCACTTTTATGATTGCGCATCCTCGCTGTTGAAGCTGCGCGCCACCGCTGGATATATGAAAATGGCGGAAAATATTATTATCGCTGTTTTACGTGCAACTTTTATTTTGTGTTTTTATCTTTCATTCAGTATTTTGTTTGCTGTTACTTGCTCTCTTTCTCTCTGGATTATTCATTCTACGAGTATAAAGTTTATTTTTTCGTTGCTTCGTTTTTGCTGCAATCATCTCAGGTGATTCACATTTTTTCGCAATGTTGCCGCTAGTGGCTTTGGGCTGTGATGTGCTAGTAAGTAAGTAAGTATGTATGCGAGCCCATAATGTCGCTGCATCAGCCGTTCTCGGCGACAAATAAATTATTTTGCCACTTTTATGAACGTTTCTCCAATTGGTTATTTGTTCGAAATGTGAACTGTAAGGAGAATGGCGTCTGCAACTGTATGTAGTTCGCGTGTCTTCCAAATGAGGTAAATAGGAAGCAAGGAAGAATCTGCTGAAATATATAAATATCTACATGTTCACATTTGCGTTTCTGTTAAAAAAAAAAAATAAGACCACATATAGTGCTATCGATAGATTTGGGTGTACGACCAGAAATGATCTTACTTACACTGGACTTTTTCCAAAGTTATACATTAGGATGCTCATTGAAAATGCTTTTTTTTTTAATTCCAAGATATTATTATAATATTATTGCCTAATTTTATAGATTTTTTAAAAGTTTTTTAGAGGTCACGACCTGTCGATTTAGGTAAAAAAATAAGATTTTGTACATTTATGAGTTTTTGAATAACTATTTTTGATTCGATTTCAAATATCGAATATGATCTGAGAAGAGAACATATAGGCCTTTGAAATGGTATGTAATAATCTACTGTCGGACTTGGCTTGTTTGGATTTTTATCGAGTAATATAAAAAAAGCCAATATTTCTCTTCATTTTTTAAATTTTGACCATCGATGATTTGCACAAATTCAAAATAAATATCTAGTACTTTAAAAACTTAAATCTATTTCTAAATAAACTGATAGCCCATTTATTGCAATCGCATAAAAATTGTCGAATTTAGGCGACTTTTTTTAAATAAGGCCTTGAATTTATATTGTTTATGTATCGTCCGATCAGATTTTTTGAGCAGTGTGCCTAAGGAATTCATCAATATTTATTCAAAATTGATATATACAATCACTCTTTAGCAAAGAAGCGGTTTTTCAAGAAATTTTTGGAAATGGGGGTGGCACCGCCCACTTATATGATATTATGCGTATCTGAGAAACTACTCGACCGATTTATTATACACTTTTTGCTTAGCCTCCTTTGGTACCTTCTTGAATATTTTTGAAATCGGACAAAACATACTCCCCCTAAGATATAGCTAGCTTTGAGTTTTTTTGGAATTACCGTTACGTTGGTGGAGCCCGTGGTTTTTGTGCGATTTCAAAAATTTTCAAGACGGTACTTTAGGAGGCTAAGCGCAACGAGTATACCGAATTTGTGGCACACAGGTCTGTACTTGGCCCGGACCTCTGGAGTGCTACGTACGACAGTCTGTTGCGCACGGAAACGCCGCAGAGCGCCTTCCTTGTCGCCTTCGCGGACGACGTGGCAGCCGAATCTGAATCAGGTTATGCGTAGCGTCAGTAGATGGATGAGCGATCACGGTTCACCAAAAAATGGATCCAAACAATTATAAACATGATGGTCGGACCTCAGCTCGTGACAAATTGAAGGCCTACAAAATGCCTAGGGGTGAAGCATGACCAAAAAAAATCATATTTTGGGAACACATTCATGGAGTATGTGAGAAAGCTGTGCAGAGCACGGTGGCTCTAAGCCGGCTGATGCCGAATGTGGGCGGCCCAAAATCATGCCGCAGGAAACTTTTGATGACAGCAGTCCAGTCGATGCTCCTGAACGGGACAGAAAAATTTCCGTGAAACCATTTCAACGAGTATCTCGGCTCAGGAGAAATATTTTCCTAGGTACCGTAAGGAGTTTTTGAAATCACTATTTTCCAAAAAGGAAGTATTACTACACTTATATTCAGATATCATCGCCAGTTTAATAATTACCAAAAATGTTAATCCAGTTTTTACTTACTAGTGTCCATGTACAACAAAAACATAATAAATTTTGATGCATTTAAATGTCTATTTCATGCACAAACACGTTTAACCATAAGGCACTTAGACGTTGAGTATGCAAAATACAAAAGATAAATCAAAATCACATTTTGTCAACCGAATTGCCGTACGAGTGTAGTGGCTTCAATGTCTTCTGGCCAAAAAGACGACATCAAATTCTGTCTGTTTAAGTGTTTGTGTATGTGTGTTTGCATAATCTTAAAATGACTTTTATCCTTTTCAAAAGGGCATCATTTTATAAATGCAATAAATTTTGTACAGACATACATCCACACACATTTGTAGGTATGTTCTTGCACAAAGCAATCAAAAGATCACAAGCCGAGAAAGCACAAGTGCTATTTGCACAAAGAAAGGCAGCGCGCCAAAGTAAGCCAACCCAGCACGCACCTGGGCAAAAGAAAGTCACAAAGACGATTTGAAGGGGCTGCTGCCGTGTAACTGTGTAAAATTGGCTGAAAGTGACAGCTGACAAGTGGAAAAACCACATACTGGCATATAAGTGGAATTAATACACCCACACACACACACAGATGTGAGCATGCAAAAGGATGCAAAGGCGCCTGCAGGTATGCAAAGAAATGAAGTTGTGCTTTCAGGAAAAGTACATTTAATATTTTAATGTTGTATCCTCTTTTTATGTGTATATGTATGTATGTGCTAATGTATGTATGTATTTTCAGGCATGCACTCAGGAGTTTATGTGTGTGTGTGTGAACGGTTGATATCCACTTCATTCGGTGCATAATCGAAATCTGTGGAAATGTTTCATTTTCCTAAATTCATTTTTATTACAATATTTTCTCTCTTTTTGGGACGCAATATGCTACTTATGTATGTGAATTTGTGGAGCATTTGAGAAATTCGCTGTGGGGCAGTTAGCATGAAAATCTTAAAAAGCATACATATCTACTGTTTATGTATGTATGTTCATTTATGTGCTATTATTTCATTTTTTATATTCGAAATCTCTATCGTATTCAGAATTTTATTAGCTTTTTATGAAGTCCTGCATGCGTCCTTTGAATCACCGTTTTCCCATATGCACCAACTTTGAAGCATTTGACATTCGCGCAACATATTGCCATATATACATTTATGGAGCTCATAAAAATTATTGACATTTTCCCCATCAATGAGTAATGGTACTGAGGTAGTTAATGCACATTCATTCAATCGCATCCCAAGGCATGCATGTCGACTTTTGGTTCTGCCGGCATTCTCAATCACTTTTTTGGGGTCACCTTTGCCTGCGCACTACAATTTTGTGTACTTGCCTTGCAGCAGCGGAGATCGTAGTTGGGAGAGTAGGAGTAATAAATGCAATTTGAAGTTGATTGAAGTTTAATAGATTAAAAACACATAAAAAATTGGGAAATTAAATTGCAACGCACACAACAAATAAAGCAGAAAGGCTACACATACAGACTGTAGACATAGCAGCCGTAAGAAAGCAGGTGCTGAGTGCTGAGGCATTAGGGAGCAATCAAAAATTGCATGAAATGCTGTAGCGTAGAGTGGTGAATATAATATGGTCGAGCACATTCGCTGGTATGCGCCGCTGTAAAGCAATTACGGAGAAAATCTCCACTTAGCAACTCGATTGCAGTGTGGCCCAAGTTGTTGGGAGCAAATATATTAAGACGACAGCGGCGCCATCAATTTAGCTTTAAGTCAATACACTTGCAAGTTTTAGGCGATTTTATGATTGAGCCATAAAAGGTACAAAATTTTATTGCTGCCCACTTAAAAGGATTACATACGGATGCTTACTTTTGATTTTATCGCTACTATTTACTTTGAAACATTTTTAAGCATTTTTAGGAATTTTATTGGCTTGAAAATTTCTGTCCTCCAAAGTAAATAAGGGCCCTGTCGGAATTAAATAGACGACCAGGAAAATTAACTAACAATGCAGCCGGCGAACTTCCGGCACTTCAGTACTTTGTTTCTTATCATTTCGGCCACTGGTTTTGAAGTTCTGTCAATCAAATGTATTTTAATAAATATTGTTGATACCAGATGCAAAGTCGATCCATCCAAGGATATCGCCTTATTAATAAAGAAGAAAAAAAGGAAGAATTTCATTCACTTGTTGTGGATCTTGCCGCAAAATGAACTACTTTAAAAGCCAATTAATAAGTACACTTTAATTATTATGTGAATGGCGATCATTTCCTTAGGGTCAAATTCATATTCCTGCCTTTATACCTTTGTCAGTATTTTAACCACCACCTTTATGGCTGGAGGAATTGTGCCAATTCTGGGCTTCCCCGCATTAAGCTGGTTAGGATTGGAGTCAAAAGTTCCTGGTTTTCTAGAGCAGAGGCACTTATACGCTGCCCATTCATGCGGATTTTTACTGCTCAAATGAACCTACTGGCCTTCGTGCCGAAGACCAGGTAAACAAACGCCTTTTCATCTCCCAGTCTTGCATGGCCACGGCGAATTTATGGTGGTGGTGATGGTTTTCTGAAACCGGAGCCACTGCTTCTGCGAAATACATAGGTGGTGAAAAGGGCTAGAAAACTATCCTCCTCGCTTCTGGTGTAGCTATTGTGTGAAAGTTATGTATATATCGTCGTTTAAAGTATGAACCCGCGTATCGTCGTTATGCGAAACTTCGTAACTAACATTTGTGCCAAAAATGAGATTTACTCACCGGAAGCTCCAGAAATCAGGCTTTATCCATTTATATCCAAATATCGATATTTATTTATACTTAGACATTTTATATTTAGATATAAAGGGTAGAGATAATTAGGGATAAAAGGCAAAGCCATGTTGAAATAAGACAGGTTTTACTCTCCCCTCTCATATAGGAGGATTTGCATTCTCTTGATACGCTGTTTTGTACTTTAAATGAATATGTATGTATGTCTCCATTTGGCATTTTACCGTTCATCTATTTAGCTATGGCACTATCAGGTATGGCTAGCTCTAGTGGAGTAAATTCTTTCACAAATTTTCCTTAAACTGTTTCTCTTGACTTAGAAAATATCTTTGTTGTAGGTAAAAGGGCTTAGTATGCATTTATCCTGATTCGCAATTCGCTTTGCGCATATAAATTACAATAGTGATGCGCTTTGTTTTGTGACTTTGTTACAACAGTGGGGTAAACGAAGGAACCGAATTTCGTGTGGTATTTATACTCTTTAAAGTTATACCGAAACTAATTTTGTATGTACATATACATATATTATATATGTATGTATGTATATTTATCTGCCTAATACATTCCCCCCCCACCCCATTTCCGACCCAATCCTACTTGCTTGTCCTAACAACATCAAACATATGCTCCAACGCCAAAAAATATTCGTCACAATTGCTTGATTACCCGTTTTTTTTTCACTTTTCCTGCTATTTGACTTTCTCGAGCCTATTGCGCTGATTGCCAAATAGAAGAACATTGAAAACGTTTGACTTCAGTTTTTGGTATCGTTGAACATCGAAAATTCCACTTTCCGGTTGGCCAAAGACAGTAATCTCGTGAAAGCAAACGAATGAAAGAAAATTATGTATATAATTCACGGCTCATAGACGCTTCCGCTGCTAACAATATGCTACGATTTGCTTCCGTTTCATTTGATATTTATTATTATCGTCTAGTGGGGGGGGGGGGAATTTCAGAGACGCATCGAAAGCATTCATAAATATGTAGGTATAAGCGGTTGTGTTAAAATTAAGCTTGCGGATATTTGCTGCTTTCCAAAGCGGTGACGAGACTTTTGCATACATATGTATGTATTCGGCTCTACATAGATATACGTATGCATGTATGTACATAAGTACATAAAATAAGCGAAAAATTATTATACAATAAAAATATTGAATTGCTTATTCTTCGCTTTGGGTTCCATGCGTGATTTTATGTCACCCTATTCATGCATATTTGGATACATTTATTGCGTTGTAATATTTTTGTTGACTCAACCCCCTTATGGGAATCTTCCGAATTCAAGCAAAGCAGACACATACGCTTACGCATAGTTACTGTACTTAGATTGAAGATTGTAAGAAGGCAGCCATGCAAGTAGTTTATGTACTTACGTATGCATATCTTATATAAATATTTATTCACACTCGTATTCATCTATGCAAACATGAAACTTGTTGTCACCGTTGTTCTGTTCGTATTTTTTTTTTTGTATTGCATAGGATTCTGTTTATGCCTGCTGGCTGTAGTTTTATGGATTTTGTTTTTTTTTTTTTGCCGAAAAAATACTTAACTGGTCGTTAAATTAACAATAACATAAGGATAATAATAGCCAGGCAAGACAAATTGTTAAGCTAATGGCTGCTGGCTGTCTGCGGCAGCGAAAATGAAGTACTCCGCCATAAAATTGTGTAGGAAATGAACCCACATGCTGGCATCTGTTTTTGCCAGTGCCTGTGTCAACCCCACTTATATCTGCATACGTACGAGTAAATATGTAGATATGATTTAATTTCTTTATTTTCACTTTATTTGTTAGAATGTTTATAGGCGCTAAACGCTCACTCGTGAGTCACATACTTAATTTATTGCTTTATTTTCCTTTATGTGTACATACATACATATTTATGTATATTGGGCATTCACTTATTTACAAAATAATCACTTGCGAATTTGTGTCGAAATGAGGTCTAGTCCTGCGATGACTTCTTCTTTAGAGTTTAATAAGTCTGCCACAGAAAATTCAAGGCAAATGATATTTGGTTCCTTCGGAGAATCTATAGGCAGGTGATTTCTTAGCCATTGTTTCTTAACCCTTTTAGTGCTGCTGCGACAGAATGGGTGACTGAATCAGAACAAATTAAGGAAAAACTAATGCAATATAATTTAACTGCCTAAATAGTCTTCTCTGAGTTCAATAAAGCATCTTAATCCCCCCTATTCTGTGCCGCTTTACGACAATTGAAGCGAAGCCCTTCTCCACCTGTACTTTCCATCATTGATATCCAGTAAAATACGGGCCATTTTTTTAAGCTGCTTTCGAGAAATTCTTACTTTTTGCATAGCGTGATTTTCACTGGGATTCAGAGTAAAATCTCCATCCTTACATTAGTCGTTTAAAGCACATTAATTTACATACACTTGCAAGTCGTAGAGCAATTCTTGGTATAATTAAGATAATGAATTACGTCTATGTAAATAAGTAAAGAGTCAGGAGATACACGTATCTTTTATAGTAGGCAAAGTGTATTTAAAGTTCCGAATGTTTTAGTTCAAGTTGGTAGAGCTTCACTTACTCTGAACTCCAAATAAAACTGGAATGCCTTTTATTCTGATTTCCCAGGTACTGATCTTCATTGAGCGGCTGAGACTGTAGCCAACTACTCCTTTGTAATAAGATGGACCTTTTTTCGACTTGATATATAAAACAAACTGATTTCTGAAATGTTTGCTAACAATGTGGTGCATACTTCAGGTCCTACTCTGATACTTTTGCAGAAACTTAAAAAAAAATATTAAATTCTCATATAAAAACTTAAGATTACCTTTAATTTCTGCCTAAAAAACAGTAAACCATTTCAAACCAAAACTTTACAAGATGTTTCAGCAAAAATTAGGGAATTGCGCTAATAAACTTTCAAAAATTGAAATTACGCCATCAAAGGTTTGTAGTTTCTAAAAAAAAGGAACAATAGAGGCAGACGCAAAATGCAGAGAGGTGCTTTTTTACCTGGTGTGCGCGCCCACAAATATGCAAATGCCAGCATTAATGGTGT
>NW_023458958.1:0-7079 GCF_013731165.1 Rhagoletis pomonella
AAACTAGTGCTTTTTCATTGGAGACGCATAGGTTTAGTAACGTTGGGTTAGGCGGTCTGCTCTTGCCAAGACTTTACTCGGTGAACACAGAGGGAAAGCGCGACACGCAGGATATTATTATTATTATGAGCCTTGAGCACTGCGACCTCTAGGGTGGTCTATTGTGCGTGGCCCTTTACCCTATATATGAAGGCTTTTAATATAAGCTAGCACTTCGGTGGGCTTTTTGTTCCATATTTCGAATGGTGAGCGAGTCTGCGTCTAGCGAGAGCAACACATTCACAAAGGATGTGTTCTGGCGTTTCTTCGTCCATCTCACAGAAGCGACAGACGCTCGTGTCTGAAAGATTCATTTTACTGAGGTGATAACGCAGGGAACAATGTCCCGTGAAGTACCCAGTGAGAGTTCGTAGGTCCTCCCTGCCTAGATTTATGAGCTCTTTTGAAGCTTCTTGTGATGGACAGATGAACCGCTTAGCTTGTCTTTGCCCCGGACATTCATTCCAGTGCCTGTCGAATTTTTTGTCGACCCACTTTTTTATGACCTCCCTTAAGTGGGCTTTGGTGAGCCCGCAGAAGGCTTCAGGGCCATGGAATAGTGTGGTGGCTCCGTGTTTTGCTAGGCGGTCCGCCTATTCATTGCCGTCATGGCCCTCGTGCCCCGGCACCCAGCCCAGTAATACTGTGTTCTTGCTTCCAAGACCGTTTAGGGTGTTGAGGCAGTCGTACACTAGTTTGGATGTTATTATGTGGGACCTCAGTGCTAGCAAGGCAGCCTGACTGTCCGACATAATGCAGATGTTTTTAGAGGAGGCATTCTCTGCCACAGATATCGATCGCATGAATCTCTGCTTGGAAAATGGTGGGGTAGCTGCCCATTGGTATCGATCTTTTAAAATTCGGCCCAAATATACCAGCTCCAGTTTTTCAATCTTCAAGTTTTGATCCGTCAGTGTACCAAACTTCAGCTCCGGGTTTGGTGTAGGGGTTTCCTGTGCTCCAGGATGCTCGGTCCGCAATAGATACCTTGAAATTCCTAGAAATTACTAGTATCGGAACTACTGAGTCCCTCATATGCATTATGGGGTCATTTGTGAATTTCATAATGACCTTCATATGACCTGTCATGTTTCCGGTTTTTAACTCGGAAGTGTTTAGGATTCTCAGTGCCGAGAGACTGGCCTCCCTCTCTATTAGAATTGGGAAGGGCGGTATGCCTACAAGAGCACTAAGTGCATCAGCAGGACGGGTCCGTATAGCCCCTGTTATACCAATGCACACCATTCGGTGTAGTTTGCTTAGTTTTGCGCTAGCAGTTCTTTGTGTCGCTTTTGTCCACCATGCCAAGGATGCATAGGTGACTATCGGCTTCACAACTGTGTTGAATGACCAGTAAGTCATTTTGGGGGAGAGTCCCCATGTCTTCCCGAAAAGTCGCTTGCATGCGAAGAAGGCTCTCATTGCCTTGTTTACGGTTGCATCCAAATGTACATTCCAGGTGTGTGTCTTATATAGCCACACCCCCAGGTATTTTGCTTCATTTGAGAGCCCTATTCTAGTGCCGCCCAGAGTCAATTCTGTCATGGATAACTTTTTCCTCCGGGTAAACGGAACCAGAATAGATTTAGTAGGATTAATGGATAATCCTTTAATGTCACACCATCTTTGCGTAATGCGCAGGGCTTGTTGCATGCGGTTGGAGATCGTTTCGCCATGCAGCCCTGTTACACAAATTACCAGATCGTCTGCATATCCTTGTGTTTCAAAGCCATGGTCGTTCAGTAGGAACAGGAGTTCGTCTATAACCATAGTCCACAGAAGAGGAGAGAGTACACCCCCTTGAGGGCAACCTCTTGTGGCTGTAATAGATTCTTTCGTGCCTCCCAGCTCCATCCTGATTTTCCTTGTTTTTAGCATAGAAAGCACCCAATTTATTACGATGGGGCTCACTCCCTTGCATATCAGGGCATCTTTTATTGCCCTGTATGACGTGTTGTCAAAAGCCCTTGAAATGTCAATGAAGGCACAGAGGGCTATGTTCTTAGACTCCAGAGCCTTTTCGATTTTGGATGTAAGGCTGTGAATGGCAGTCTCAGTGGACTTGCCTGGTTGATAGGCAAATTGGTTCTTATTCAGGGGTCGTTCCGCTAGGTTGACTTCTCTGATGTCTTGATCCAAGATTTTCTCCATGCCTTTTAGGAGAAAGGAGCTGAGGCTAATTGGTCTGTAGGATGAAGGCATTTGCTCCGGTTTACCTGCCTTCGGTAAAAATACCACCTTAGCCTCTGTCCATCTACTGGGAATGTGACCCAGTAGGAGCGACGCTCTGTATAGTCTGGAGAGGACTGGGGCTATGTAGTTACTTCCTTGTTGGAGTTGACAAGGATAGACCCCATCTGGTCCTGGTGATTTGTATGGGCTGAAGGTAGATACCGCCCATTGCACTCTTCCTACCGTGGTAAGTTTAGTTGCAAGGCTTTGCTCTCTACCAGAAGTGCGTGCTGGGACACCCAATTCAGGTAGATAATAGCCCGCTTTGCAGCCGGGAAGTGAGTGTGAGCAGAAGTCTGCAAGTCTCTCCCGGATGCTGAGTATATCTACCATCTGGTTTCTTTAGAGTGCCGATCGTATTTTTGTGTTCCCTATTTAGAGCTTTTTGGAGGCGTACTGCCTCTGGGAGGCTCTTTATTTCCTCGCAGTGGTTTCGCCAGCTAGCTCTTTTGGATTTCCGCAATTCTTTGTTGTAAGAAGTTAGTGCAAGTTTGTACGGATTCCAATAACCCGTATTCTTTGCTCTATTGAATAGTTTTCTGGCTTGGCATCTCATTTGCTCAAACTTCTTGCTCCACCAAGGTACATCACGTGGATTTTACCTTTCCTTGGGGACAGCTACTATTGAAAGCTATTCCAATGTCTGAATGAAGCTGTTCAGCTTCAGTCTCAAGCTCGTGCGCTTTCGTAATTTGACCACCATGGCTGTTTCCACTTCTTCCATGATAAAGCGAAAGAATTCCCAGTTCGTTTTTCTGGGATTTCTAAAAACTAGTTCATGCTCAGGAAAGTGGCCAATGTCGAATTCTATGTGCATATGGTCCGACATTGATACCTCCCCTGAGACGCGCCAGTTTGTGACAGACGCTGCCATGTTCTGACTACTTAGAGTAAGATCTAAAACTTCCCCTCTAATAGCGTTCCTGAACGTTGGTTCATTGCCATGGTTTATAATACTTATATTATACTTATATTATACTCATAAACTCAAGGAGGTACTCACCCCTTTTGTTGGTGTCGGTGCTCCCCCAGACAGTGCTATGGGCATTTGCATCACAGCAGAGGATCCAAGGTATACCACTCTGCCGGCAGTGATCAGTAAGCGCCTTTACTTCAGGTGTCGGGGCTATCTCCTCCTCACCCGGGAAGTACGCGGAGGCAAGTACTGCCTCTTGCACCCCCCTAGGAGTCGGAATTTTGGGGTGAGGTGCCATTACTTGCGGTCTTTTCGGCCGCGAGCAGCCACCTTCTTCCCCCTGTTGCCCTTCAGCAAGACCGCTTCTTCGGCCGTCCTTGCATCTCCCTTGCCTTTGCGGCTGGAATTAGCCGCTTTGGAGCTGCCACGTAGTGGTGGCCGTTTTGCAGGCTTTGGGGATGCGATGGGTCCGACGTTCTTTTGGGCTTCTTCCAGCACCTGTTGTAGGGTCGGGCATGTTGTTGTTGCTGTTTTCGGAGGCGTTGTTGGAGCTTTGTGTATTACGTGTAGCTCTGTGCCAACCTCCGATGACTTCTGCTGCACTTGCGTGTCATTGGGTAGCTGCCTGGGAGCTACGACGACGTCTTTGGAGCAGCAAGGTTGCTCCTCCGAGTTAGGGTATTCGGTGTCGACGGCATCTTTGTCTACCACGGGCATCGACGGTTTGGCTTTCTCCCTAAGTTTTACTACGCCAAAGCCATAGTTTACCACGTTCCCGCGGTGCTTTAGCGTGTCTGCTGATAGCGGGTCAGCTGCAATGGTGATTTCCGCCATTGTTGACCTGCGTACTCGATTCAGAATGCGCCAGTCCGGAATTCTCAGGCCGTCATTTTGTGCCTGAAGCAGACTGAGCGCATCCTCACTGGCAGAGCTGTCCAGCTCCGGGAAGAGTCCCACAAGAATGATGCGGCGAGGTGTTTCTGCCTCCTCGACCACTTTCATCTTCGCCCCCTTCCATGGTGCCAGCTTTGGAACAGTGTTCCGTATCCACCCCGCGGGCGCAGCATCTCTGCAACTGATGGATAGCCATCCCGAGTGGAAGGTGCAACCCTTGAAGATAGGTGTAGGGTTTGTATTTGTGTTATTACCTTTTATTGTACTGTGTTCATTTCAACTTTGTAATTTTGGAAATTTTAGATTTATGTGATAATGTGAAATAGAAAATTTTGATTATTCAAACTTTTCTCGAATTGTTAACAACGTAAAATAAAATAAATTTTGTTAACTTGTAATAATTAAATTTATTTAAGAATAAATACCTTTGAAAAACCCTACATTTGGCGATCCTGCCAGGAGAAGATGTTGCCGTGTTTTAAAGCTAATCAAACTAATAACAAGCTAGCTTATAGAACCAACTAGCAGCCATAACAAAAGGGTGCTCCAGTTTAGTCAAGAGGAGGTTCCCTGTGCAACATTAATTATCTCCAAGCAATCGAGCCACAAATACATCGGCATTGGAAACAGATTCCGCTTCTGAAACCACCAGCGGTGAAAGCGATCACCGTCGGCATCACAATTCCTGCGATATACGCGTGCCAACAACTTACTGCACACCAGCTAAACACCAGTTTTTTATCACCTCAGCACATCGTAGATCACTGTTGCGACTCACATCGCCAGCAACATTATTATCGTCACATTGACTGGTGCGCCATCAACAACAGCAATCCTTTTCATAGCAAGAGTCACAGCACTAACGGTTGCCATCGTAACAGCAGCGACTGTAACAACAAAAGCAACAACAGTGACTACCAAAGAAGAAGCAGTGCAACCACAACTGTCACAGTAACGCAAACAACAACAACTTGAACGTCAACAACTTTAACGACTGTCATAGAAGCATTGGTGAGCTGTATTATTCAAATTTTTTAGACTAGTATAACTTTGACACTATTTTTGTTAAAAATAAATAATTAGAGCATTTAATTATTATTTATAAATATTACAACTTTTTGACATAATTGTAAACTTCCCTTTTCTGAGGTCTTTTATATTTGCTCAAATTTACATTATCATAATGTTTCGTTCACCCTCACATGATACACACACATCTACAGGGACTAATAATTTAAATGACTCGCTTATAGATTTGCAAAACAACTCTTTTCAAGTGGAGTTGGCAAATCCTTATGCTAGTCAATATAATAATGAGGTATATGCAACCTCAGTGAAGCTTGCGCAATTTTGGACAAGTTGTCCAGAAGCTTGGTTTGTGCATATAGAAATGCAATTTAACATGAAAAACATTACACAAGATACTACAAAATATGAACATACAATCACAGCGCTTCCGCAAGAAGTAATAGTTACAATATTAGATTTCATTCAAAATCCTCCGCATAACAACAAGTTTTCAGAATTAAAGAAAGTCTTAATTGAAAGGCATTCTTTAAGCGAAAATAAGAAATTAGATAAAATTTTGTCAGATTCAGAGATGGGTGATCGTAAACCCTCTGAGTTTTATCGGTCGCTCATGTTGCTTGCAGGTTCTAATTTTAGTCAAGATATTTTAAAGAAACTTTGGCTGAGAAAATTGCCAAATAATCTTAGTGTGATATTAGCTAGTTCAAGTACCAATGATATAAATGAATTGGTGAAACTAGCTGATAATATTTGGGAAGTGATTAATAAAACCGAAATATCAGCTATGAATAGTTTTCAAAATTTTAAATCCCAAGACACAATTATTGAGAATTTAGTTAAAACGACGAATCTTATGTGCGAAAATTTTCAAAAACATTCCTTTGAATTAAATTCTATTAAGCAACAAATTAATCCAAATTCTAGATATAGATCATATAATAGGAATTGTTTTAGAAGTCCATATAGAGGTAGATCAAAATCTCCTGATAGTCAAAATTGGTTATGTAGATACCATTACAAATTTGGTGATAAGGCTCAGAAATGTCAACAGCCTTGTGCTTTTTCTAAAAACAAAAATTCGTTAAACTAGAGTCATCCGTTGTTGTGGCGGCAAACAATGGAAATTTAGATATTACCACACGTCGCCTATTTATTTTTGATAAAACAAACAAACTAAATTTTTTGATTGATAGTTGAGCAGAAATTTCTATACTTCCGGTAAAAAAATTCCCTCATACAAAACGTTCTTCAGATATAATACTTACTGCAGCCAATGGTTCAACGATTTCAACGTATGGTAAAAAGATTTTAAATATAAATTTAGGTTTAAGACGCGAGTTCCCATTTACGTTTCTCATAGCTGATATTGCGAAACCTATTATTGGTGCAGATTTTCTTTGCAAATATGGTCTCTTAATTGACATGAAATGCAAACGTTTAGTTGATCCAGTAACAAGTCTTTCGGTTAACACAGTTTCATGTGTTTGTAACATTTCGCTTCCAAAAATTTTCGTAGTAGAGAACAAGTGTACAAGATTGTTGAAGGAGTTTTCTTCTTTGATCGCTGAACCAGATTATTCGAAACCGGTTAAACATTCTACGGTTCACAGACTTTTTACTGAAGGAAATCTGCCATTCTCTAAGCCAAGGCTCTTGGATCCGATTAAATTTAAAGTAGCCAAAACTGAATTCGATTTTTTAGTGAGGACAGGGATTTGTAGACCTTCAAATTCTTGTGTAGCATCTCCACTGCATCTTGTACCTAAAAAAGAACTGAATGACTGGCGTCCTTGTGGTGATTTTCGGAGACTTAATGTTGTGACTGTACCGGACCGTTATCCTTTACCTCATATTCAAGATTTTAATATGAATCTCTAAAATAAGTATATATTTTCGAAATTAGATTTGGTAAGGGCCTACCACCAAATTCCAATGGCAGAAGAGGATATCTATAAAACTGCAATAACGA
>NW_023458958.1:32079-54112 GCF_013731165.1 Rhagoletis pomonella
TATTTGTATAAAAGCGCGGGGTGAAACCCGCGGGTATAAGCTAGTTTTGAATAAATTAGCTTTGATATTTACTGATTTATCGAAGATTTTGTATTTCTCGAAATTACCGTTATATGGAATGTGGGCGTGGTTATTGTCCGATTTTAAAAAGTTTCGGCCATTTGGTATGCTGTACCAGGACCAACAACTGTGCCAAGTTTGGAAGAAATTTGTGCAGCGGTTACTAAGATATACACATGTAACCATAAGTGGGCGTGGCTACGCCCATTTGCCAAAATTTTAAAATATTCTTATTTTTCGTCTAAAACTCATTGTAAATATCAATTTTGAGTGAATAATCTTCAGTAGTTACTAAAATGTCGCAGTTTTCGTATTTCTGAAAATTACCGTTATATGGGACGTAGGCGTGGTTATTGTCCGATTTCGCCCATTTTCAATACCGTCCGTCCTACACCCAAAAGAAGTTCACGTACCAAGTTTCATTAAGATATCTCAATTTTTACTCGAGTTATCGTGTGCACAGACGGACGGACGGACGGACGGACGGACAGACAGTCACCGCTTAATCGATTTCTCTTTTCATTCTGAGCATTTATGTAAGTTATAATACCCTTGTGCACAAGTGCGCTCGGGTATAATAAAATAAAGATCAGGGTAAAGGTAGAGGAAAATATAAATGAGTAGTAGTCCACTTGCAAAGTGCTCTATGTAAAATTTTTTCGATTTTTAGTTTTTGGTGGTTAACGTACCAGCATTTAAAGTAGTTTCATGTCCACTAACAATACAGTGCAAAAGCCTTATGTATTCCGAAAAAAATAGCATCAAATGTTAGCTACTCTAGCAAAAGTCGTTATAATACTTGCTGTATGTATATATACACTTTGAAAAGTCGCTATAATATTTATTGTACGTATATATACAAGTTCAAATGCTTCATCTTCTAATGAACTTAGAAATCTGCAAGAAAACGTGGTAGTTTCGGTGCCTAGTGGAAGACGTCGTAAAAAAAGAAGCAGACCAATCTTCATGGAAGAGAGAACGCGAAAAGCTAAAAAAAGATAGCTATGTAAAAGTTACTGTTTCAAAAGTAGGTATATTAATTTTTTATATATAAAATTTGCAAAAACTACCATACTGCGATTTTGTTTTTTAATGTTATTAGGCTCTTATCTATTGTTGTTGTAGACGTTTTTTTTAATTTATGGCTTACAATTCTAAAATCACATAACGCTGTTTGCATGTGGACTACTCAAATATAAAAACCAAAAATAAACATAAAGATAAACGTAAAAATATGATATGAGGTATGGTATGTTATGATATCATATGTTATGTTATCTTTTGTAATATTTTGTTATGTAATGTTTTGTTATGTTAAGTTATGTTGTGTTATGTTATGTTTTGTTATATTATTCTATTTTATGTTATGTTAAGTTATGGTATCAATTCACCTCCCCTCATCTCACCTAAACTAATCTGACATCAACTCCTCTCCTCTCGCCCACCTCAACTCCTTATATGGCACCTCACCCAAATGCACCTCATTTTCCCTCAACTCACTTCAACTCAATTCCCCAACTAATGTTATTTCACCTTAACTTACCTTATCTTACCTCAACTCATTTCACCTCAGCTCAACTCAACTTAACTTATCTAAACTCACCTCTCCTGAAGTCACTTCACTTCACTTCACTTCACTTCATTTTAACTCAACTCAGTTCAACTCTCTTAATTTTAGTAGTTGAAGTTCAACCGCTAGGCAAACACTAGTAATAGAAAAAAGTCCGCTGTGGTGTAGTTGTTAGCAGTGCGCGCTACCATTCCGCAGGCCTGGGTTCGAGCCCAGTTTCCGGCCAACATCAAAGAATAAAACATTCTGTCATGAAAAACTGTAGGTCCCTCCCCTTTGTGTGACAACATCAAGGCGCACGCCACAAATCGGCCAATCGATTATTATAATAAATAAAGTCATTGATTCCTGGATTATATGCCAGCAACTGGTCAAACATTAGTGGCGATCCCATACGAGTCCGAACTTACCAATTTTTTTTTTACCAGAATTTACCAGATTCTACTGGAAGTCGATCCCTTACTCGAAAAACGGGTAAAAGACAATTAAGAATTGGTTAATTTTAATTGCAGAGAATACAAAGATAAAGATGATAATGAAGATGAAGATAAAAGCTGAAACGAAGGTGAAGGTAAAGATTAAGATTTAGGAGAAGTTGAAGGAGAAGATGAAAATGATGACGAAGATATGGATGGGATTGAAGGGAAGATCAACATAAAGATGAAAATGAAGATGAAGTTTCACATCTTCCGTGAGGACCACACGCGCACAGTTTTCGATTATTTTCCAATTTGAAAATTCAAGTTGCAAAATAAGAACTTTTCGTTTTCTTTTCTCCGTCCTGCACTTCGATACCTTTTTACTTCTCTGGAGAATAGAAAACTTTGCAACTATTTAAATGGCTTCAGTTGCCTAGTTGTGCGCGTGGCATGTGACACTGTTCCCCGAGGCACGATCATGCCGGCACGTAATTTTTCCTTCAACAATCATTTCCTTGCTCACAACTTGTATATCTTTTCGGCTTGTCCCTTGCTCCTCATACTTTTGCGATCGAACAAATGAAATACCAAAAAAAAGAAAACAAACTAAATAATACCGAAAAAGTTACAGTTGGCAAGTTATTCAAAACAGTTCACTTTTGTTCCTTTCTCTCCCCGGTTTTTGACTTTTTTGTTGCACAACACAACCCCAATCCCTTTCTACTCCACTCGCTGTGCTCCAAATTTCATTTTCCCAACCTCCACAGCTGCCAGCAATCTATTGTAGTCGCATTGATTGTCAAATACTTGTACTTGCTGCGAGTAAATTTTCGTGGAAAATCGTTTTTGTATTAAGAAAAATGTGTTTTTCATGCTAATGGCTTTAAATGCCTTTTAACCATTTCGCTTTTGACTCTGCACACACCTTGGCTGCCTGTGGCTGGCTGCCTGGCTTTCTCAGTGATTTTTCGGTTCTTCTACACTTTTTGGCCACGCGCTGCTTTCTGCTGACTGCTCTGTTGCATGTCCTCGCCGCCTGACATTTTGCTGAAATTTTGCATGCCGGCATGTGCTTAGCCTCAAAAATAAGTGTGCGTACGTAAGTATTTTGGTTGGTGTGCAGGCATTTTTTCTTTTACCGCTGCTGATCCTTATCACTGCTTTTTGTGGGTTACGGACATCGTATATACTTACAAGTATGGAATCCTATGCCCCTTTTTATACCCGAGCGCACTTGTGCACAAGGGTATATTAATTTTGTTCACATAACGGTTGTTTGTAACAGCCAAAACGAATCGAGATAGATATAGACAAATGTATACATAAATCATCAGGATAAAAAAAGAAATCGATTAAGCCATGTCTGTCTGTCCGTCCGTCTGTCCGTCTGTCCGTGTACACGATAACTCGAGCAAAAATTGAGATATCTCAACGAAATTTGGTATGTAGGTTTCCCTTAATCCAAGGTAGGTTGCTATTGAAAATGGGCGAAATCGGACTGTAACCACGCCCACTTCCCATATAACGGTAATTTCCAGAAATACGAAAACTGCGATATTTTAGTAACTACTGAAGATAAATCACTCAAAATTGGTATTTACAATAATTTTTTGACAAAAAATAATAATATTATACATTTTTGGAAAATGGGCGTAGCCACGCCCACTTATGGTTACATGTATATATCTTGGTAACCGCTGTACCAATTTCTACCAAACTTGGCACAGTTGTCGGCCTTCGCACAGCATACAAAATCGCCTAAAATTTTTAAAATCGGACGATAACCACGCCCACATTCCATATAACGGTAATTTAGAGAAATACAAAATCTTCGATAAATCAGTAAATATTGAAGCTAATTTATTCAAAATTGATGCTTGCAACAATTCTTTACCAAGAAATACGTTTGTGATAAATTTTTGGAAAATGGGCGTGGCACCGCCCACTTATGATCACATATATGTATCTCAGTAACCGTTCTACCAATTTGTACCAAACTCGGTGTGGTTATTGTGCTTGCCACATATAAGCAAACCGTTGAAAATTATTGAAATCGGACTAAAATAACGGCCGCTTCTCATATAACGGTAAATTTCAAAACTGCTTGAAACTTCAAAATTTCGAAATCTAAGGACTCTAATTTACTCAAAATTGATATGCCCCGGCTTACCATATAGCCGTAGCTTTCGGTAAGGCGAAAAACATATATTTAATACGTGCGCCGGGTATTTAATGTTCGGCTCTGCCCGAACTTAGGCTTTCTTACTTGTTATCTATTCTCTTTCTAACAGCGGACGTGCCTGCCAAACAGCGGACGTGCCTGCCAAACTGAAAAGCATGATGGCGGCAGTGTTTGACAGGCACGTTCGACGATGCGAACGGCAATGGAAGGTAAGAAATGGAAGATGGATGACATGAGAATGAAAGAATTATGAAATAGCAAAATGTCTAACCAAAACGAATTTCAA
The DNA here is from genome assembly GCF_013731165.1 of Rhagoletis pomonella. Lineage (NCBI taxonomy): Eukaryota > Metazoa > Arthropoda > Insecta > Diptera > Tephritidae > Rhagoletis > Rhagoletis pomonella. The sequence continues at coordinate 36,597 of NW_023458958.1, forward strand.
AAATCTGACAATGCGAATGACGTCAAAATGAAAGAAATGCAAAATACCGAAATGTCGAAACAGAAGAAATAGATGACAGGCACGTGTTCAAGGGTTTCGTGCAACAAAAAGAGTTGTTGTGTTGCGCCATTCAATATAAAAAGAAAGTAATGTGGTTAAATACGCTTTTCTATTAAGTTGAAAAATTACATATTTCGCCAGCCAAAAAGTGTATAAATAAATATATAGCATATTGCTATAAGATTTATTTATAAAAACGGTACATGCTTATGACCTTATTCATAAAAAAGAAAATAGATGTAAAGTAACGTTAAAAAAATCGATTTGCTTACTTTTTAAGAATTTGGGAAAAACATTTAACTAAAGTTTTTGTGCACCCATCTCTTTATCTGTTTATTATTTTCAAAGTTTTCTTTTCCTTAATACTCATTGAGTTTTCATTTACACCAGCAAAAATCAAAATATTTTATAAGAAATTTGTTGACCGTTTCTCGCACACTTCTCTCATGCTTTTTTATCGTAGTTATTTTAAAATTAAATTTTATGTTGTTGCCAATACATTGTTTTCAGGCGTTTCCTCTGTGAACTTTTATAACTACATTCATAAAAATGTTACTAATTTTGTTTTATAATTTTTTTCCATCTTGTTATTGCTGAATATCAAAAAGGAATTAATAAATAATAAAAAGTTAGTTACAATTTTAGTGAATGGCTCTTGCAAATAATATTATTTTATGGTTGAAATGACTTGATCGCCGTCAGGAGCTTATCAACTTTTTTGCCAAAACCAAAACAGACGGGAAGGAAAAATAGTTGTTCATTAACGATTTGTCTGAAATATCGTTCTTGAAACGCGTTACTGCTCACTAAATTTGTAAAAATAAAATTTTTTCACTTAATTGTTATATTCTTCCTCATTGTGGTAAATTTACTCATCATCACAGCAGGGCGCAATTTTCTTTTCTATGATTATTGTATCGCTATTTTGAATTTCTCAATTTTGACAATTCTGATCTAAAGGTAAACGAGACCTCAGAAACTTTAAATGCACTGAAATTCACTAATACCCACTTCCGCAAAAATCACCTTATTCCGTATTTCCTTTGTTAAAAGTTATTGTAAATCACATATTTTATTGCCTTATAAATAAAAAATAAAATTTTTAAAAAGCTTTTTAAATTGCCGTTTACAAACATTTTTCAATTTATAAGCCTTTTTTAAGCTACTTTATTGTTTATGAATAAGGCTATTACAAATTAGCACAATCAAAACACGTTCCTTATCGAAAAATTTATTATTAAGAAAATTTGCTGTTCTCACATTTTCTTTCAACATCCAATTCGACTTTTATTACTTTTTGTACAGATATGTCATCGCCGCCAGGACGGCGCAATCTTGTATTCTATCTTTCTTGTCAAATATGCATTTAGATCTAACTGTCATACTACTATTAATGGTAACCATGAATATTCATTAAAATCGTTTCAATTCCGAATAAAAGTAATTTACATACTGCTAGTGTAAATATATTTTTTAATATAAACTACCTTTTTTAATTCTAAAATAAATCAACAATCTCAATATTTATAAGAAAATTGTCTTCAAAAAATACGTCCCAAATCATCCCTGTTGATATCATAATTCAAATGCAAATTAGAATCGAAATTTTGATACAAAAGTTTTTCCGCGATATTCATCATACAAATTTATCATCTTACTTGTCCGTATGTCGCTCTGGAAAGAAATATATTTTAACTGATATGTTTTCTTGAAAATAAATGCAATTTTACCTATTTTTTCCACCGGCAGGCACGAATATGTTATTCAAAACAGAAGCAATGACAACGAATTTTACACACATTGTTGTATTTTAGCGCAAAACGATAAGTTTCACAAATATTTTAAATTATTGCCTGGAACATACACATTTATCGTTATTATTGGAAATGCAAGACTTGGCACGCATTTTTAATTTCTTTTTTATTGAATTTGAATTTTTTTTAATTTACATTTTAAAGTTTTTTCTGAAACTTGAATGTAACTCTGTGCGGAGAATGAGAGAATTGAAAATCAGGTGATCTCAGCTGTTTTCAAATGTAAACAAACAAAATGGCACTTTCCATACTTGTAAGCCTATACAATGGTTACGGATATTCGAACGCAGTATAAACGAACTCGTAACTAAAAAGTTCGACAGTTTCATTTTCTACGCTTTGCCATTGTGTATCACTTTTGCATTCTGCCAACGCCGCGTCCGTCTTGCTGCCACCTTTTGTTGTTGTTGCTGTTGCTACTTTTGCCAAATTATTGTACTCCGGGGAACTTAAATAGAGCCAGTTACCTTTTTTATTGCATTTAATAGCCGGTGTGGTCCCGACTTGCTCCCAGGTTTCCCAATTCCACTACAAGCCAGCGAGGAGTTATCTAAGGCTTCTTGAAAAAATGTGTGACTTTCTTTACTGACATTTTTACAGCATTGTACAACATATCGTCGGCCCCTACGAAGACCCTGTAGGGAAAACATGAACTAGTGAACCAGATTTCTAGTTTAGTACTAGTTCTTTTTTGCCAAAAACGAACCAGTCCGATAGTAACTAGTTCCGCACCAGTCCAAAAGCAGTGAAATGTGGTACTTTCACTCAACTATTCTATTTTAAATTTTAAAAGCAGGGAAGGTAATCATTATGAGTAAAATAATTTAAATCAGCATTTAATCATTATTATATGAATTATTATTGAGTTTTATTTTTTCTCTCAAACGGAAATACTTATTATTTGATTTTTATTTTTGGGATTACAAATAATGATTATTTTATGATTTTTATTTTTTCGCGCAGAGATTATCATTAATTTTCAATTTTATTTTTCCACTTAAAAATAATGATAATTTATAAAATTGAAAAGGCCATAAAGACGCAACCTACTGAAATTTTTACCTGAAAAGTTTGGGTCTTATTCCTTTTATAAGGGTGCGGCTACCTCTCAAAAGGATACGTCGGTTATCACGCTGGTATAGTTCTTGAGTTGCTTAATAATCATTATACTTAGTGATTCCATAAACAAAGGCCAAGATCCTGAAGGACAATTGAGAAAGGCAATACAGGTGCAGAAAAAGAGGCATTTAAAAAAAGTGTCAAAATAATTACCACTTTCTCACTAAATGTATTTAAAAATGCAAGCCACCAGAGCTACCTTTTTTTTAAGAAAATATAAATTAAGTTTTTTTATGCAATCCACCACAGCTACCTTAATACAGTCAGTCAATAAAGTTTAGGTACAACGAATTTTTTACAATACGGGCAACTATTTTTTTAATATTTTAGTTTTCGGTAATTTTTTATAAAAATATGGTCAATTCTACAACAAAATCCCCAAAAATCAGAGTTCCAAACCTTGTGCAAAATTTAAGAAAATTCTGCAAAATTTCATTAAAATAGTTCACTTTCTATTTACGCTCTCTAGAAAAAGTTTTTAGCCCATTAAATTTTAGTATAATGAAGGGCAAGTGTGAGGAAGCTAGGACTTACCAAACAACAAAAATATCAATATCAATGGTAAGTCCTAGCTACCTCAAACTTGCACTTTGTTATACTAAAATTGAATGGGCTAATAACTGAGTACTTAATTTTTTTCCAAAGAGTGTAAATTGCAATACTTGGATGGAAATTTGTAGTTTTCTTTAATTTGGCATAAGGTTTGGAACTCTGATTGTTGGGGTTTTTGGTGTAGAATTAACCATATTTTTATAAAAAATTAGGGAAAAATAAAATATTTAAAAAATAGTTGCCGGTATTGTAAAAACTTCCCTGTACCTAAACTTTATTGACTGACTGTATATCTTATTTAAGTACGACAAAAACTTTCGAAGTAACTCATATACATATAAGCTTAAAAATAACTGAATTTACTTAAAAATCAATATGCTTAAATTTAGACAAGTAAGACAAAGTGAACTAATATTTTTACTTTTAAGCAGAACGCACTTTTGTTTTTTACTTACTACTTAAGTTTAATACTACTACTACTACTAATGTGGTTTATACATTTTTAATAAATGCGTTTAAACATTTGGGATTGTATTGTTCTTCCTTCAACCGATCGTATTTAATATAGAAGGGAAATGTTTCGACGAGCCTGATTAGAAATGTAGATCTAAGGTGACGAATTTATAATAGGTTGGGAACTATAAAAAATGGATGCAGATTGAACTAGATATCATCTGTCGAATTAGGAACTGGTTTGGAACTAATGAAAAGGGGATGCAGAACGAACTAGATCTCATCTGTCGAATTTGGAACTGGTTCGGAACTACAGAAAAAGGGATGCAACGGGGGACAATTGACACTTCCTAGGACATCACAATGTTAAATTCGCCAGTCGCTAGCATGCAAAAGAGAATTAACGCGTACTAGTCATGGTTCCAAACGCACTAGAACCGAACCAGTTCCGCACTAGTTCGTTTCCCTACAGGGGAGTAGCACATTTCTGATTTTTGCGTGGAAAAGTAGCACATTTCTAATTCTCGTGTGGAAGGCAAAATTTACATGTATTTTATAATTATTTCATCTACATAATATGTATATGTATATTAATTTAATTAAGCGGATCGAATCGATTTTAATTTAATCATGCTCTAGCTCGTAATCAGCAACTCCAAAAACATTAGAACCTGCTGTTACTTATTCTTTTATAGTGTTGGGTTCTCCGGTACCACAAAAGTTGTAAAGCAAAATCTAATTTACGGTTAGTTTAGACGCCATGTGGAATTTTCTAAAAACCACACTGTTTTCAATGCGATAATTTTAAGAACTTAATCTTTGCAATCCATCTTATAGAATTTTAGTCAACGTGATGTAGAAGTGAATTTTACGCCGCTTCTCTTACATCGCTATGTTTATCATGTTCCTGTTCGCAATTTACGCGTCGCACAAAAAAAAATTTCGTATACAAGTTGTGGAGAATGAAATTCACTACTTCTTTGTTGGAAAATGCCGAAACCCGTGCTAATTATTTACAAAAATCTTTTTTTTTTAAGCCATATATATAAAAAAAATGGTGGATATTAAATTGTCTACAAATTTGTACGTAACCGTTTTTTACGAAAAATGCTAAATTAGCTTGCGATTCGCAAAAAAAACTAAAATCCAACATGACTGAATGTTCCCATAAGAAATTTAGGGGCAAGACTGTGGATCCAGGATGTAGTAATATACATACGTTTCGAATAGAAGCTAACGCATCAAAAGTTACGTACTAAAAGCAATTTTTTTTTCTTTGTACCAAGTTTGAATTTTTTTCATACGCAATGAAAGGTAACCCACATTGCATATGGGTTAATAAAAATTGATTTGTAATTGTTAACGACAATTTAAGTTGCACTTAGGGGATTCCCTTAAACCAGCACATAGCCTCGCGAGACTACTGGCTGCCTGGCACTGCTTTAAACGCGAAAAGCACAAAACTCGAAAGCTTTCGAGGCTGTTTTTGGGTATGCACACTTTTGTAGCCTCGAAATCAATAGCGAAATTCAGAAATTGGCAGTTCAGACAGAGTTTCTTTGTGTAATAATAGATCGTTCCAGCTGAAACAAAAAGAAAATATTGACCAAAGCACCAAGACTGAAATTTGAGAACTACTTTTCGAAGGCGTTCTTGCGATTAGTTTATCTACTCCACTGGTTTGAAATTTTTGAAGATTTTTATCCAGTTTATAAGTGTAACATTAGCATTTATTAACTGATGGACAATCTTGACTGAACAAATTGCCTCTTCTATTGTTTTGTCCCTTTCGAATGACTGTCGACAGTGCAAATTTACGATTTGTTTATAGTTCTAAAACCACTCGCGAAATATTTAGTAACACGTTAAATTTCATATAGATTAGATTTCATCCATTAAACAGATAGCTGAGGGTCGTGTCTTATTCGGATCTTAGACTATAAGAAAAAGTTTATCTATATACTCACTATCTTGAGCAGAACTAAACTACATAATAAGAATGGACCATTTTATATTTCATATCTAAAATGGCAGGGGGTATTCATCACTGGGGACACCTATTACGAATTCGTAATTTTGGTTGCATCTTGCATTAATTTTTTTTTGTGTTTACAGAAATTCATTTCAGTTTCTTTAGCTATATAGAATCTCCTTCGATAAGCACAATAGTAAATTCTGCGTTGCCTTATTTAGGTATAGATTGTAATTTGGTTTGGATTTATTCATTTTTACATTATGTATATATGTATTTATATGAATGCGTTCTCTCTCTTTTTTGAAGAATTTGTTTGCTCATAGCATCACTCATTTTTTAACTTCAAGGAAACCTGTCTTCCATTGTGGTTCCCATTTGTTGCTATTTATTTATTTTGTTGTGATTTATTTATTTGCTTGCAAATTATTTTATTCGCCGCACTGACATTAACAAATGACAAATTTATTTGCGCTAACATTTGTTTGCTGTCGCCATGTGTTAAACGATGCACGCGAAACTGACAGAAATCACGACGGAGTGGCGAAAAAGCAGAGTTTTGGTAAAAATAAAAGTATGAAAAAAGTTGAAAAGCTCTATTTCGAGAACTCAATGAATTTCGCATTTAGCACAAAGTAAAAGAATGATGAAAAAATGTATTCAACGAAAATGTTTACATCAGCATATAAAGAAAATGCTGAATGCAAAAGTAAACAAAATAAAATATTTAAAAGTACTCGGAAAGAAAATACTTCAGTGCATTAAGGCGACAAAATATGTTAAAAAATTGCAAAACATAAATAAATGGAAATGAGGTGAAGCTTTGATTTCATTCATTGTAGATCGAGAAAATGCGAAATGTATATATTTACAGATGTAATATTTCATTAAATTATTTAAAAAAAAAATATATACAATAAAAATATTTATATTTGACCGAGTTTCTCCTACAATTTGTGGCGTACGTCTTGATGTCAAAGGGCAAGTATGTAACTTTTATGAACAGCGTTTTCAAGACAGGAGGTTTGCCATTACCTGACAAGGGTCGAAAGACTTTTTTTGGGTGTTTCTCGGACCAAGAATCGACTTAGGTACTGGCGAATGGAAAGATGCACCTCTTACCACTCGGCTATGGCGAACTTATGATCGGAGTTATAAACGGTTACTGTTTAATGGGAAGGCAAGCTGGTAGAGTTGCCCTTTTGGTCAACAATTTCTGTCGCAATGACGAGAAAGAAATTGAATGCTAAGAGCATAATATATGTCATTATCCTGCTCTAGCGGTGGTTAGAAATATGATGCCCATTTACCTTAACTTTTTACGACCTAAGTAAATACAAAATAAAGATTTGAATTTGAACCCAACCTAAATTTACTTTACTACATACTTAGTTATATGTAGATATTTCCTTCTGAAGTCCAATATGGAGGTCGCCGACGAACTGGATAGGGAAGGCTCGTCGTGGATATTCGTAAGTACTAGAGGGACGAGCCAGAATATTTGGCGATCCTTTTGCTAGGAAAGATATGGTTAGCTAACCGGTCATCATAACCTACGCACTGCACAGAGACGGATTGCCGTCTTTGCCTTGGATATGAGGAGACGTCGGATCACATAATGTGTGATTGTTCAGCATTAGCCAGACTAAGGCTGCAATACTTCAGTTTTTCTACAGTCGATGCCCTTAAGGTCAGGAATTCGTCTACAAGAAACTTTTACGTTTTATTGGGGTGGCTGATAACATTTGTGCGGTAAGGGGTAGGAACCATCATAGGGATACAAAAGATCTTTTAGGTCGCGGCGTCCCTTGTTTTTGTTGCACCAATTAAATTTACATAGCACAACATTACAATTTGCTAATAAAACCCTAAAGTTATCGAGGTGGCTAGTTTCTAGCTACATCACTTTTAGTTGAATTTTCCTTCTTCTTTCAGCTCATCGCATTCCAGAAGCAGTTGCGATGGGATTTCTGCTACCCTGCTTCGGACCCAGAACCTGCCAGAATACCTGCTACTCTCATTGGCTTAGTTGCTACTGCTTCTCTCGCCAGTTTATCTGCCTGCTCGTTTCTGTGTTCTGATACCCACAACAGTTAAGCTGAGTTACATATCCAAATGGATTCTTTTCCTCAGCTTATTCCCGAAGCGCATGCAAGTGATTTTCTTCTTAGTGCAGCTTGGCTATCGCTACAAATTACGATGTGCTGACCTGCCTGACGTTAATCTCTGTTCGTAAAGTGTCAGTTTACTTCCCCACGGCGGAGATATTTTCGTTCTGGGTCAATGTCTGTTTCGTCCTCGACTTTTTTGACATTTGTATTCCTCCTTCATTATCATGAATTATCTTCCCCAAGGCTATTTTGTCCCCTATTTAAATCTTAAATTCTGGGCGTTTATGCCTGACTTGGGCAATATAATCCAAACTAACGTATTGGTCATTCAGTACACTCATGTACAGGCGGGTGCCACCAAGTTGCACCGACTGGTCTGCGTGGCCATCACAAGAGCTATGCGCACCTGTCCAACGGACGCCATTGGTGTCATTACAGACATTTCTTTTTTATCTACTCAGGATGATCCTGGATGATCCCGCAATCAAGCTCACGGAAGTTATCCTTCTACAAGCCTTACAAGGTCCGAATTCCTGAAAGGGATTGCTGTGAAGCAATAATAATTATGATTGGCGAAGGGTCACAAGTATAGTTTACCGACGGATCGAAGATGGACGACGGGAGTACTGGGGAAAGCGTACTTGGATTAAGATTCCAGAAAAGTCTGCCAAAGGGCACATACGCAAGCAAATTTCAGGTGGAAGTCTTCGCAATCGAAGTGTTGTTCTCTAAATCTTCGTGGAACGACAAATGGGAACTGAATAAATATTATGTCGGACAGTCAGGCAGCGTTAGAGGCCGTAGGCTCTTTCTAAACGGCATCAAAGCTGTAAAACTCGTTTGAACCACCTGGAAGCTCACAATAGCGTAACGCTGTGGTGGGACTAGAGCTGAAATTCGATTGGATGGTCACGAGCCTACTATTAAGAAGCGGGGAAGAATGTCAAATTGCTGCCCACTGGCGGAATGTAAATGAGACAATTAAAGAGATCCATAACTTTTCCAGGACGAACTCCGAAAGTCTCCTTACCTGCAAGTTAAGGTACAATTTGATACAAATTGGGGAACGGTCGTCTTCTCCATCCAAAATTTGGAGTATTGCACCCTCCAAAGTGCTTGACTTCTTAAATAAGTCGGAGTGATTACAATAGGGTTTAGCACGTATATACATCAATTTTTAATAAAAATAAATGTAAGTGCGCCTGGGCCACACTGGAGAAGTGAAACTTACGTTACATACATATCTATTTTGTCTCATAACCAATATACTTACATACATATGTACATACATTCCTACATCTGCTTTTGCTTAACGTTATATTTTTCGTCTTTTTATACCTTTCATGAGCATGAAATGGTATTATAACTTTGGTCCGATGTTTGTAAGTACCAGAATAAAAAGAGATAGCCCCATTAAAATGTATACTTATATGATCAGAACTTCGAGCTTTAGCCATGTTCGTCTGTCCGTCTGTTTGTATGCAATCTAGTGTCTCAGTTTTCGAGATATCCGGATAAAATTTGGTAGGTGGGTGTATTTTTATAATGTATTAATCATTTGTCGGAACCGGAAGAATCGGACCACTATAACATATTGCTCCAATACAACTGATTGTTCAGATATGAAATTTTTCGTTATAACTTCTCCATTTATGCAGCTAGGAACATGAAATTTTGCAGTACTTGCACCCATTATCAACCAAATACTTACAGTGAAAATAACAAAGATCGGGTCACTATAACCTGCAGCCCCCATACAACTGATTGTTCAGATATGAGGTCTTTTACCATTTATGCAGCTAGGAACATGAAATTTCGCACCATTTTCACTCATTATTAACAGAATACTTACAGTGAAAATAACAAGGATCGGGTGACTACAACATATATCTTCCATACATCTGATTGTTCAGATATGGGATTTTACTGTAAAACTCCTTTATTTGAACAGCTAAAACCGATAAATTTCGTAAGATATTTTATAAATAATAATACAAAGTCTACTGAGAAAATCGTCAAAATCTATGCTGTATAAGCTTTATCTCCTATAGCACTGATTGTTCAGATACCAGTTTTTGCGATATATCTCCTTTATGTAGGAAACTAAACCCAATAAATTGTGTTACCGGTTTACATACCGATCACATAGCAGTGAAAATCACTTAGATTGGTGCTAATATAAGGTATATCTTCCATACCTCTGATTGTTTAGATGCGATTTTTTATATAAGTATGTAACTCCTCTATCGATGTATGCAGATGTATTCAAAAGCAGTAATCTGTCAAAGTAAAATTTGCAGATGTTCATGAAAGGTATGAAGCCTTCGGCAAAGCCGAAGACAGCGCTGCTCTTACTTGTTTCTATCTAGATCCCTACCTCTAATTACATTTATGATATTCTGTTTTTCTTTATCTTCATTTGTATCTTTATACTCTTTCGATAACAAAATCGATAGTAACATCCAATAAAATATCGATAACAAAACCGATAAAAATATTGATAACAAAATCGATGAAAAATTCGATAAAAATTTCGTTAGCAACATCGATAATAATATTGGTAGCAAAATCTATTAGAAACTCGATAAAAATATCGATAAAAATAACCATAACAAAAGCGATAAAAATATCCATAACAAAATCGATGAAAATATCCATAGCAAAATCGATAAATATCGTTGACAAAATCGATAAATATCGATAACGAAATCGGTAAATATCGATAGCCAAATCGATAAATATCGACAAATATCGATAAAGATATTCATAACAAAATCGATAAATATCGATAAAAAAATCTATAAAAATATCGATAACCAAATCGATAAAAATAGCCATTACAAAATCAATAAATATTGATAACAAAATAGATAATTATCGAGAACAAAATCGATAAAAATATTGATAACAAAATCTATAAAAATATCAATAACAAAATCGATAAATATCGATAACAAACTCGATAAATATCGAGAAAAAAATCGATAAAAAATATCGCTAACAAAATAGTTAAAAATATCGATTACAAAATCGATAAAAAAAATCTATAACAAAATCGATAAACAAATCGATTATGATTTCGATAAATTCCAAAAATATCGATACCAAAATTGATAACAATATCGATAAAAATTTCGATAAAAATATCAATAACAAAACCGATAAAAATATCGATTATTTTATCGAAAAGTCCAGAGAATCCCGAAAATCTCTAAAATCTCAAAATAGTTCCCAGACTGAGTCTCTGTGTCTCTCTCTGTATTCTTTCCTCTTTAATTACCTTTATTATAAAATGGCAAAAACAGGGAAAATGAATCGAAATAGATATAGACAAATGTATACATAAAGGTTCATAATGAAAAGAGAAATCGATTAAGCGGTGACTGTCTGTCCGTCCGTCCGTCCGCTGTGCAAACGATAACTCGAGTAAAAATTTAGATATCTTAACGAAACTTTGTGCGTGCACTTCTTTCGGGCGTAGGACGGATGGTATTGAAAACGGACAATAACCACGCCTACCTCCATTATAACGGTACATTTCAGAAATACGAAAACTGCGATATTTTAATAACTACTGAAGATTATTCACTCAAAATTGATATTTACAAAATTTTTAGACAACAAATAAGAATATTATACATTTTTGGAAGATGGGCGTAGCCACGCCCACTTAGGGTTACATGTGTATATCTTGGTAACCGCTGCACCAATTTCTTCCAAACTTGGCAGAGTTGTTGGCCTTGGTTCAGCATACCAAATGGCCGAAAATTTTTCAAATCGGACAATAACCACGCCCACATCCCTTATAACGGTAATTTGGAGAAATACGAAATTTTCGATAAATCAGTAAATATTAAAGCTAATTTATTCAAAATTGATGATTGCAACAATTCTTTACCAAGAAATATGTTTATGATCAAATTTTGGAAAATGGGCGTGGCACCGCCCACTTATCATCACATACATGTATCTCGGTAACAGTTCTACCAATTTGTACCAAGCTCGGTATGGTTATTGTGCTTGCCACATAAAAGCAAAACGTTGAAAATTATTGAAATCGGACTAAAATTGAGGCCGCTTTCCATATAACGGTAAATTCCAGAAATGCTTGAAACTTCAATATTTCGAAATTTAAGGACGCTAATTTACTCAAAATTGATACAACCCGGTTTACCATGTAGCGGCAGCTTTCGGAAAGGTGAAAATCATATATTCAATACTTGCGCCGGGTATTTAATGTTCGGCTCCGCCCGAACTTAGACTTTCTTACTTGTTTATAAATAAATAAATAATATAAAAAAAACTTTTTAATATACAACGCTTTTATAAATGGACTAAAAAGTAGAAAATAATACTTCTCAGTCCCATACAATTTGTTTTGATAACTTTTGATTTTGAAATTTTAGCAAAAGTCATTATAAACAATCTATGAAATTGAAAATGAAAAACGTGGAGCGCATGCAATACAAAGCATTCGATTTAATTGACAATAGTCAAACTACATAACGTAGACCTAAAATTTCTACAGCGAAAGTAGAACTTTGAAATCGGTTTTAAGCGGTCGTTATTCATATACCCACATACATACATTCATATATTACTTTTCATATCAATTCAGGTGTATTACATGCGCCCCACGCTTTTCATTTTCAATTTCATAGATTGTTTATAATGACTTTTGCTAAAATTTCAAAATCAAAAGTTATCAAAACAAATTCTATGGGACTGAGAAGTATTATTTTCTACTTTTTAGTCCATTTATAAAAGCGTTGTATATTAAAAAGTTTTTTTTTATATTATTTATTTTCTACTTTTTAGTCCTGTCTGAATAAAATTTTGCAATAGATATTAAAATAATTCAACGATATTAATAGAAAGGTGCACACACATGCATTTACATATGTATGTACATACAAACGAGCACCAATTAATTTTATTTAAAGAAATGGCGTGTCGTCTATTTCCGCCGATATGCGTGTATAAACCCTCCTCAAAGTCTAGCCAAAAAGCCAGCAACTCACACAACAGGTTCCCCAGAGCAATTCGCTCGAGAAAGTGGTACCCGGTACACGTAATACGCGGCACACAGCACAACAATCCGCCAAAACAGGCAACCCGGCCCAAAATTACCACCGTAGAAGGCAGAAACCCCGAGCGGCAGTGCAGGAGCCCAAGAATTACCCTTAAAACGGCCACAGGAGCTTAAAAAGACCAACTGGTCCCCAACTGGGCCGAAGGTAAGTAGTTTCGGGCTAGTCCCAAACTGGTTCCCAACTGGTCCCACGAACTAGTTACCAACTGGGCCCAAAGTGGTTACCAACTGGTCCACCTATACCTCAAGTGGTCCACAAGTCACTTCACTTACAAAGCATTCGATTTAGTTGGCAATAGTCAAACTAATTTTATTTAAAGAAATGGCGTGTCGTCTATTTCCGGTGTAGCAAACGTAGTACATAGGGCGACATCTAGATGTCATCTACCTCGCCCTATTCACTATGCTTTTTTATAGGAGCTTTTCAAAGCTTTGCTTTGGTGTTGGACACACAACATTGAAAGCTTCTGGATCCACAACATTGAAAGTTTCTGGAACACAACATTGCAAGTTGATAAAAGCGTTGTAAAATAGTTTCTTCAAGAAATTTTTGAAAAAAAAATTCCTTCAGACGACAGAACAGATTAGGCTTAAAAAATCTGCATAAAAATATTTAAAAATCTTTTCAACGGAATTATTATAATGAGATATTTGATGCTGTTTTTTAACTTTTTTCATAGATTGATTTACGAAAAACTTGAATATCTGGGCCAAAACTATTCTGATTTAGACTTATTCGATCTCAGTAGAAAGGTATTTTCCCACTATTTTTTCTTTCTGTGCAAAAAAAAAAGTCATCCGTGTCCCATTTTTTTTTTTCAAATACCAACACATCTTAATTCAACTTTGAGTGACGTTCGTTCTTCCTTCCTTTCTCTTTCATCCTTTGAATGAATCTATTAGCAAATAAATAAAAAGGGTGAGAAAATACCTTTCCAATGATACCTCACAAGTCTAAATCGGAAAAGTTTAGGGTCAGTTATTCAAGTTTTTCTTATACCAATCTTTGAAAAAAGTTAAAAACAGCATCAAAATTTTTTAAATTTTTAAATAATATTTTCATGCAAATTTTTTAAGCTTAAACCGTTTTGCCATTTGAGAGGATTTTTTTGAAAAAAAAAATGTTTAAGAAAGTATTTTTATTCATTAATACTTCATTTTTTGAGGTATTTTCAAATCGGTCCAGCTCGCGAAAATCTTAATATTTTTCCGAAATATTTCGGTGGACGTCTTAAAATATAATAGATTTTATAATTCTAATGGAAACACAGTACCGATTTTTTTTTTTATGGGGAGTGATGCAGTCTACTATACATACATACATGCATACATACAAAAGGTTGTGTTTGCGTTTGCAAAACTTTCAAGGTTGGTATCTTTTACAATTACCACGCCCACCATTAAAAAGAACTACACTATGTTTTAAAAACTGCCTTCCGACATCATACTTTATGTGCAACATAAGATGCTTTTACGAACGTATACAAGTATGTATGTATGTATCAGAGCTGTGTAATGATTGAATCAATTGAGTGTGCATTCTCATTTTTTTCGTTTCAAAAATGTGATTGTTTGATTTAAAAAATTTAACAACCACTCTTGAGATTGGTTACAAATTGTAAACACAAAATATGTAGTGTGTTATGGAATGGTTGACACCCATTCACATAGAGAATGTGAATGCAAAAAAAAAACTCAATCATGTATGATTGGACGTTTATGGGAATGCAATCTGTCATTATCATTCAGTACTAATACTATTTGTTGTATCAGGGTTGAAATATTTGTACTCAAAATGTGAAACCAGAAGATTGCCATCTCCCTTAAAATAAGTAAACAAATAAATATTTGGTGCTAAAATATTTTTCTAAGTGTTTGGCCGAACTTCTGCTCAAACTTGAGGCATGAGTTCTGATTTTATAAGAAGAGTTTTCAAGGCAGAAATATACTCGAAGGTTTGCCATTGCGTGCCAAAGGACGACTGCTATTTTGGGCTATGATCTGACCAGGTATTTAACCATGGTCCTATGGAGTGGAAGTACGCACATGTAATCACTCTGCTACGGCGGCCGCCGTAAGTACATGCTATACATATCGTCGTTTAAAGTACAAAACCGCGTATCAAGAAAATGCAAAACCGCGTAATTGCATAAATTATTTTCTAGAGAGTAAAGTCACCCATATTTCAAAATGGTTATCTTTTTTATAAAGCAAACGTATTCTGGCTAGTATATTTCAGGACGAATGGATAAGAATTGAGCCAAGCAAATGTGAGCAAATCCAATTTTTGGCAGCCAATGTCAGTCACACGGTTTTGAAGAATGACGATAGGCGGTTTTGTACTTTAAACGACGATATATATGTACACATATTAGATTATTTATTCTCAAAATGCATGAAAACTATAGTATGCTTGCAAACAATTAATAACATTTTGTGATAAACAGTTTTACAAATGTATTTGCACTTCAAATTTGTATTTTAATAAAGTATTAATTAAATAAATTATTATTGTAAATTATTATTTTAATAAATAGATATAAAGATATTTATACTTGGCAACTCTTGGACTTTTCTTCATTTGTAACAAATGACAGACGTAAACAAAATAAAAAAAATAATTATATTTTTACAAACGGGCGTTCTTTACAAAAAAATGTAGTTAGGGATCGAATTGCGCATATTTTTTTTACAATATCAAGTGCCCACAAGAAGTGTTAAACCACTAAATAGCTTAAAAAACGCTTTCAAAAATCCGAAACGAGAGTGAAGTGCAGTGTTCAATTGTGATCGAAATTGCAGGCAAAATTTGTGCGTGTGTAATTAATGTTTTACTTATTTGAAGAAATGTTGCCCGTTGTTATTAAAAATAAGGAAACCAAGACCCCCGCTTTCCACTGGTGGTTACATAATACTTGAATAGCTCCTTAATTAACATGTGTTTGTTTTGAGCACGCACGGCCAGTTAAACAGGCATGTCTGAATCGATTTCCTTCATCATTCTTAGCAATTTGATGTGCATTTTTATTGTTATGTGTTGCAAACAGACATTTTCGGAACTAAATAGGTTCTAAAATCTCTGTACACAAGCGCACTTATTTTTAACAGTTTCCAGTTTATGTAATATTAATCAAAACAGCTTTTATATATTTTATGTATTATGTGATTTCTGGAAGCGTCGAATACAAAAAAGGGCTGTGACTGGGTTTATGTAATTTGAAATTGTATTCATGATTACTAATAATAATAGAAAGGCGCTTACATATCGACACAACTAAAAATTTCATATATTTCAGTAAAGCCAATTAAAGATTTTTTGTTTCGTAATTTAGCAATAATATGTCTTGGAACGTAATTATATGCAGTCATACTGTAAGCTTTCAAATTATGTATTTTTCTAAACCTGAAATTTTGAATTGTGCCGTTATTGCAGAGGACCAGCGACATATGTTAGGGCTACTCCTCCGATTGTGGCATGCGCCTTGGCGTTGTCGCACAAAGGGGAGGGACCTACAGTTTTACGCCGACTCCTGCCGGGGGCCGACCACTATTACAAAAAACATTTTCTTTTTTTTGTTGGCCGGAACTGGGCTCGGACGCTCACCCTGCGGAATGGTAGTGCGCACTTCTAACCACTACACCACAGCGATCGCTTAATTAATTTTAATCATTAATCGCGATTAACCATTTATTCGTTAATTTTTAGTCATTCATAGACTAACATTTTGTCGACAATACTCGCATAAGATAGTCCCAAATTTTCACAAAAGAGAAAAGTGATTTTCTTCAAAACTTTTGAATGACGTCTTGACTGAACTTACTAATTCGGAATTTCTACTATTACTTATAGAGTAGACTATTCATAAAGTCTGGGTAATGAAATAAAAATTTTTCTATTATAAGTTCCATAAATATAAGGAGACTTTTATTGTTTAATTTATTTTTTGCACATAAACTTGTATCTTGAACTTCTTTTTCCAAAAAGTGAGGATGTCAAAATTTCAATAGATATCGGATGTACGGTAATTTTCCAAAGAGATCTCCTAATAGATAAGTTCATGAAAATTATTCCAAACGAAAACTTAAAATTGATAAAAAAAAAATAATAACTAAATTTAACTAATTTATATTAGAGGTTTGAAGTTTATCCCACTGTAAGTATGAAATCTTCAGCTATGTGTTTCCATTGTCACTTTTTCGTAGCCATATCAACAGCCTGACAATTAAGCAGATTGTGACGTTTCATGCTACCATACGCAATATTTTAAATCCTTCAAATTTTATTATTAACCTTTTGTTTGTTAAAAACATTTTCTTCTTAGATTCGAAACTTGATCAAGCAA